>NC_051154.1:395551610-395575927 GCF_013339745.2 Dermacentor silvarum | reverse complement strand
ACAATCACCATATATGTAGACAAACGCGCCTTCTTCCGACGCGCGAGAGGCCGTGGGGGAGGGGGAGGGGAGGGAAGGGAGGCGACGTTTAGCTGCGGCACCAAGTGCCTATTTATATCAGAGGCTCCGGCAACAGTCACCAACGCCGCACGCATTTTGAGCGAACGTGGGCAAAACGCCGACGGCGTCGACAACAGTGCGCGTTGCCGGTGCTGCTGCATGTCCAAGTTTATACAGCTGATAAAGCTAATATCATTACTCCGTATAGCTCTCTACAAATTTGCTATCGCAATTGATGCTTCGCCTTTCAGGTGAAACTGCGACAACTTTTTTGCTTTGAATTCACACTCTAAAGAGGAGAGAGGGTGAAAGGGGAGCGTATTCTTGTGAACTAAATGACGCTTTGACATAAGCTTGGAACAATGGTTTGTTGGTGGAGCAGTTCTGTGGAATACTTAGAGAGTAAGCAAATTGCAGTAGCAGCAGTTAGACGGGGAGTAAAAAAATGCAACACTGGTTTTATATGAACGAGCTACCTTTAAGATGTGGCCACAACAGTTCAGTAGATGAGCAAAATAATTTTAAAAATTTTGGAGAGAAATTAAAAATAATTTATTTGCCCACCTCACACTGCCAGTGGCAAGAGCAGCCATGCTTTAATGTTTTCAATCAGTCATTTATATCCATCCATTTATGTCGGCCTAATCGTCCATGTAGATGTTTTGATTGTTGCTTTTGAGTTATCGTGGCATCACATTTTAATACTGACATCTGTTTTCAGAATCAAAATGAGCCTGGAGACGCCACAGCCGGAATGCGAAAGGTGAATTCTTTGGCCATTCATCGTCTAGCGTCACCATGATCAAATGCACTGTTGCCAGGAGGATGTATTGCCGGGAGGTATTCTTAAGATTTAGTAAAACTGGTAGCATTAAGTGCCTCCTTTGCGATTTTGCATAGCCTTTCATTTGCGAGTCGATTAATTTATTTAATGAGGTGGGCAGTTGGCACACCCTGCCTTTGTGTCTTATGTACACATTCAGCTGAGTAGGTCTGGGACACAGCAAGCGAATCTTATGTGTAGTGGTAATTGCATTAACGTCGACAGTTATCTTACTGTTTGAGCTGCTACTGCTGCTTGCCAACACAAGCAGCAGTTGCCCAAGATGGCGTGAAAGAGGTTCATTGAAGAGTGGCACATACTCTGAGTCACATACCCAGAGATCCAAGCAGGTCCATCAGATGGTTATTAACCCACTTCCCTCAACATAGCAGCCCTACCCATTAGGCCATTGACCACCTAGTGACACAAATTGGCTGGAAAATACTTAGAGGCAGACAACCGAAAGTATGTGAAGTATCCTAAAAATGCTACTTGCATTAAAGTTTTCGATGCTTTGGTTTACTTACTATTTTATTTCGTACTGGGTGAATCCTTGTTTTTCTGAAGCACATGGCATCCTAACAGGATAACAAGCTATGACATTAGTTTTAGTTGTTTTTATTAGTGACATTAGTTGACATTTTAGGTCTGGAGCAGGCAGTATTTCTGTGATTTATTTGGAGTGTGGCTGTTGTGTAAATGTGCTTAAAATCCTTAAACTACCTCACTAATATTTACCTAAATGTGCCGTTTCACATAGGTTGGAGAAGTGCTCATTCAGATGATCCTGGCACAGATTGCCATGGTGGACCAGGCAAGTTGGCAACGGCCTTGATTCACAATGTGTTCACAGAGAAGAACCTCATGGGCCACTCCTCGAAAACACCACCACCAATAGGCAAAAAGAGGCTCTTGGCCTTATTAGGGTCAACGCTGTTATAGGCAAGTACCGTACATCCTTTTTCCCATTGCATTTTTGCATTCACATTTTGTACTTGGAATTACCAGCTTGCTATAGCACAACAAATGATTTTCAAGTAGCCTGTGTCTGCAACTACGTGCTACAATAGCCTACTATTTGGAATGAATGTTCATTTGATCTCAAGTCTCTAACGCCTCCCTACTAAAGTGCTAAATTTTAAAAACAGCCTTAACTGCCAGAAGTGATTGGTGGCTACAACTGACAAAGTTAGGTGTATTTGCACATTAGTTGCTCTACTTGACTGTCCATGCAATGAACAGTTGCAATGAAGCAACTACCAATCTGTGAAGCATGCTACCAATCAGGTGGTATAGCGGGTGTGCTTGAGTAGCCTGAAAGTGTTGTTATAATATAGGAATTGTGGAGAAGCTATGCTCAAGTGCAGTTACTGCTCAACTCGAGGGACAGCACTTCCACCAAATTTCAGCAATCAAAATGGCCCTCCAGATTCTGTAACACAAAACATAGTGGTTTCACCTATTTCGACAGACCACATTGAATTAAAGTTGCTCCAGTCTTGAAGGAGGTCCATGTGGTGGCAGACAGTAGCCTTTTAGCAGAGGGAGCTTAAGTTATGGGGCATAATTGTTTGGTTGTTTCGATCAAAGCAACAATAAGACGAGTTGCCAACTTCGTTGTCAACATTGCTATGTTTAGCAATGTCCATTCATTCTATGCACTCAACATATTAAGATCCAATTTATCACATTGTATTCTAGGATGTGGAAAAAACAAAGGTATTTATTTGACTTTTCCTCACGTTCCCATAAAATGATCAGTACTCAATAGGCCCTTGGCAGCTACTATATAAAGCTTCTTACAGAACATGAGGCATATCCACAGCTCCCACTCTGAAATTGTTGGAAATGTCTCCTGCTTTCTTACTTCAAGGACGCACTTGCCTGTTGTCAGCGTTATAAACCAGTGCTCAAGTACTATGGGTTTAGATTTATCAAAGATTGAATGAGCTTTGTAGGTGTTCATGTTTAACCCTTTGAGGATCACATATTTTCTGGAAATACGTCCCCCAATTTAAGCATTATATTTTTATTCTGGATTATTCTTCAGAGTGACCTTTCAAGAAAAATGGGTAAATAATTTTTTAGGTCACAAAGTGACAAAGGTTTCTGAGTGTCCGCTGTTTTACACCATGTTTATTGTAGCACGCAGGGCAAACTAGCATAATCACATTTTTTAAATGTAATGACACTCACAAAACATTAAACTAGGTGAATACTCCCAAATTACTGCAGTGATGGGCACCATAGGGTAAAGAGAAATATCAGTTTTAGAAGAAGCCAAGGGGCAACAGCACAATCAGGATTTTTGTAGAAGTCGCAGAAGGTTACAGAATCTGTAATGTGATGCTTGGGGACACTTCATTGTTAAAAGGTATGCTTATTTATATGTTCTTTCGCCGCCTCATATTTATGGTCATGACCACACGATTTGTTTCCGCCACTCTACATGCATGGCAGTGACCATCAAAGGATTAGGAGAGCCAGTCTACTTGCATATTTCTCTTGTAAGACTGAGCATTTCTTCGTATTTGTTCTTCGCATTTATTTGTGTTAGTAACCAGGTTGGCGTGCAACTGCAGTAAATCCTCGGTATAAGCAGTATTTTCTTTTAAGTAGAGAGGCATAAGAATGGCCATCATAATGCGAGAAGTGCACTCCAGTATCATATGAGCTGGTAAAACAAATTCAGATATACCATACTCAATTCTGGCCGCATAACCGTATTTGGAGCAACTCCTGCAAGGAAAAGTGCAATAAAGTGCTGCACATTTTGATTATGATTGTTGAGATAACTAATTTTAGTTGCCAGTAGTCTACCTTTAAGTTTTTTCACCAACAGTATGAAGTCTTTTTTCTACCATTTTGTTCCTAAGCAAGCAACGTTCACATTTTTCACACCAAGGATATTGATGAAGTTATTCTGCCACTGTGGGCTTTTCCTGTTTGCCTTCTGCATATTGTACTAAGCGGAGTCCTCTGGCGCCACTCCACTTTGAAAGCTGGTCATTCTGCAGAATTGAACTCGTGAAAACTTTGAATAAACAAAACAAATGAAAGTTTCATTATAACAGGGCATACTGCATGTCGCACTTTTGCATGTGGAACATTGATCTTAAACCTCATGCTGTTTTTCCTTTTTTTACAGGCTTTACCTGTCACAAGTTTCCTGGGACAAACATGGCCCACATTAAGAACACACTGGCCTCACTTCTCGCAAGGGACCTGAAGTGTCCAGAAGAGCTCAAGTCTGTGGACAGTTCAAGTGGTGTGCACTTGCAGCCCTCAACATTTTTTTATTATTATGATGTTTCTAGTCACCTGAAAAGCCCAGGTTGGATGGTTCAGACACAAGTACTGTGTTGTGATAAATAATTAATTGCACAAGTGTTGCGCTTTGTATTTTAGTACATTTTACGTAAATTTTTAATATATTTCCACAAAAGATAGTGTTTCTTGACTATTTTATTTCATAGGTATCTCGGGTCCTTTCATGCCAAGACTGTTCCATAACGGCACACCATTTCACGTTTGTTTGATGAAGTAAAAGTAGGCACAGTGAGAAATTTTCCAGAAAATTAGGTTTCATACATACACCGGAAAGTGGAATCTGTGCTATTGTCAGAGTGGTTCTGTTTAAGAAAAACTACATATTAACATTTGTTTGTAGTAATGGTTTATTTTGCTATTTCAAAACAGTAAAAATTAAGAGGTAAAAGTTTGCTTAAATTCAGAGTGCGGCAACAGTTCTTGGGCAAGGCAGCGATGTGCTTTCTTTCATGTACGCATGAAATCTGATTTCTTGCAAATTCTTTCATTCTAACTTGTTTCATTCTTTCATTCTAACTTGTTTAATGGAACTGGCTCATGCCAGTTCCATTTAAGTCTTCCAGCAGGTAACTAATGGCCACTGTCTATCAGATAAAAATCTTAAGTAGTAAAAGTGAATAAATCGCTTGGTATGTAATGACCTGCCCAGGAACCTAGTAATGATGGCATAAAATGCAACTGGATCGTGCAAGAAGCAATACAGCACAATAAACTGCTGCCGTGGCACAACTTATTGTAATTACCATGTCGTTTCAGAGGTAGATAACGTTTAGTGAAATGGGCACACATAATTTAACCAATAAGTAAGAGTCTCAGTGGGCTCATGCAAATAGTGCCATGATTATTAAGTTACTGGCTACCAAATAGAGAAAGCAAGTACTTTTTAAATGTTTTTTACTGTAATGCTTGTATATTATTTATGTTCTATTTATTTCAATTTTGAGAAATGTTTTACTTTAGGGCCACGCAAACTTTACATCTCTCAGTACTCAACTTCGTTAATGTATCAAGCTGCTGGCAGTTTGTAGATTGCGTTAGGATTGTTTTGATCCCAAGGCACACATGGCTGTACAGTTAACAAATGTTTGGCTTCAATAAACAATTCATCTAGAAAAAAATGCTTTTCGTCCGCATCAATTTTGAGCTGTTGATTTCATGAAGGAGTATTGATTTTGTGTGTTAAGCCAATTTAAAAACTGGCATAATGGTTCTGCTAGCAGCTCTATAATATGTTTTATTACAGGCTATATCTAAAAGTGGTTTTGATCCCTGGGTGACCCAGGTCTGCAATACAAAAGTGCCTGCATTTAAGTTTGCTCCTGTCCACTAGTATGCAAGGACCACATCAATATGGCATCAATGGTAATGCTATGAGACTCAACGTATCTCAGCGGTATTTAAAGAAAAGTCTAGTGCAGTTTTCAGCACTACTCACCAAACAGCATATTTAAGTGGGCTCTCAAGTGATTTCAATAGTGATGTTCAACACTGCTCCAATAATATTTAAATGGTGTTGCACTATTGAATAACATTGCACGTTAGGCTTGTTGGTATAACATAATGGAGGCAAAAGGTGTGCATCAGAAACAGGACACAAGAGGATGAATACAGACAACACACATTTGGCACTTAACGTGTGTGTTGTCTGTGTTCTTCCTCGTGTCCTGTTTCTGATATGTAGCACCTTTTGCCTCCATCAAGCAATATTGACGTTTAACGCTCATCCAATAATACTTCAATGGGGTTTCAATATTGATGTTCAATAATATCTCAATGAGGTTTCAATATTGATGTTCAGTACTGCTCCAATAATATCTCAATGGGGTTTCAATATTGACATTCAACACAGTTCCAACATTATGTCAATGGGGTTTCAATATTGGCATTCAACATATTTCAGCAATGTCTCAACAGGTTTTCAATATTGACATTCAACACATCTTCAACAGTTCTTCGATGGGCTTTCAATATTGGAATTCAACATGGTTTCAACAATCCATCAATGACTTCTCAAATCGAAACGACCCAATGATGTTTCAACAAAATGTCGCGGGCCAATTTTCAACACCTGTCAACAATTTCCTCAATAATCTTTCAACAAAGCCTCAATGTGCTTTCAATGCTATTTGTTGACATTGACCAATGAATCTTCAACAACTTTTCAACAATTTTTTTGTAAGGGATGCCATAAACGACATTTTCCATGCAAGTTGTGAAGTTATGGCTGGTACTGCAGGCACTCCTAGGTTTACGATTTTCAATCCTAGCACATAGACTTCACATCTTGCATGGCGCCGAAAACATAACCCGAACGCCGTGCCTTGTGGAAACTTTTTTCACATTGTGGGAAACCTTGTGGATATACGGCATGACTTCCATTCGCTTACGGTCCTCACAGGCAGTGTTGTGTGCTCTGCCTTGTGTTTCTTTTTTCAACTTTTTTCAGTTTTTTCTCAGCTACTGCTTTGAGAACAGTGTCAGGAAAGCCGGCCACCTGTAGACGCTTAATCTTCTGATGAAAACTTTGCTCCATTGAATGATGGCAGCTTCTATTGAGGGCATTGTTGATGCGGAGGGTAGCTATGCCTCGCTTCACTAGTTAAGAGTGCGACGACTCGAATGGTAGAAGCTGTTTCTGGGTACGAGGCGCATACATCCACCCGACGTGACCATTGTCAGAGAAGGTTAGTTTAAGTTTGCGGGGAAGGACAACAAACCCGCCTTCTTTATCAGCCTGTAGTAAGCTGAGGCTCGGCGCACGAAAATAGCGAACAACTGTGAGCAGAACGTGAGCAGAACCTCAGCTTACTACAGGCTGATAAAGAAGGCGGGTTTGTTGTCCTTCCCCGCAAACTTTTCTCAGAAAAAACTATGCAAGCGGTTGCAAAGAAGTTTAAACAGGTAACCCACAAACCCGCGAAACGTAAGACAAAGGGGTAAGTGCCGTTCCAGAACGCCTGCGGTGTTCCTATTGATTCCTTCCTGGAACTTCTAGCCATGTACCTGTCGTCGACTTTTGTTGAATTTCAGGATGAATTGTTTGTGCAAAAGAATGGTAGATGCATAGGGTCCAGTGTGGCACCAGTCCTATGTCACTCTTTTATTTCAAAATTTGACAATGTTTTGAGCAGCTTTTTAAATGACGATAGAGTAGTCAACAGGAACAGGAATTGGCCTCCCTGGTGCAGTATTCGGCCCCTACCTCCTCATGACTCTGACAATTAACCCATGACCCTCAGTCCCCAGGGGCTGCGGAACACCTGACTAAGGCGGCGGTCAGGCCTGCGACGTGGCAGAGGGTGCTAAGAATCTCGGTCCGGACAGGCCGCCAATGGAAACTGAACCTGGCAACGTTCAACACGCGTACCCTCTCGAGTGAGGCTAGCTTAGCAGGATTGTTTGAGGAATTATCAGGCATTGCCTGGGATGTTATTGGGCTTAGTGAGGTTAGAAGAACTGGTGAGGCTTACACAGTGCTGACTAATGGCCACGTCCTCTGCTACAGAGGTCTTCCCGATAAGAGAGAATCCGGGGTAGGATTTCTAGTTCACAACAACATAGCGGGCAACATTGACGAATTGAACAGCATTAGTGAGAGGGTAGCAGTCGTCGTAATAAAGCTGAATAGGAGGTACAAAATGAAGGTAGTACAAGCCTACGCCCCAACTTCCAGTCACGATGACGAAGAAATAGAACAGTTTTATGAATATATTGAATTAGCAATGAGAAAGGTGCAAACTCAGTATACTGTAGTCATGGGCGACTTCAATGCAAAAATGGGGAAAAAGCAGGTTGGCGAGCAAGCAATTGGCAAGTACGGCATCGATTCTAGGAATGCAAGAGGAGAGATGTTGGTAGAATTAGCGGAAATGAATAGGCTCCGAATAAGGAATACATTCTTCAGGAAGCGCAGCAACAGGAAGTGGACCTGGAAAAGCCCTAATGGAGAAACAAGGAATGAAATAGATTTCATACTCTCTGCCGATCTGAGCATAGTGCAGAATGTATAAGTGTTAGGTAAAGTAAAGTGCAGTGACCATAGGTTAGTGAGTCTAGGATTTCTCTCAATTTGAAGAGAGAAAGAGTGAAATTAGTCAAGAGGAAACAGCCCAACCTAGACGCAGTAAGGGTGAAAGCAGACCAATTCAGGCTGGTGCTCGCAAACAAATATGCAGCTTTAGAACAAGAAGATGAAACCCGCCGGGGTGGCTCAGTCAGCTAAGGCGTTGCGCTGCTGAGCACGAGGTCGCGGGATCGAATCCCGGCCCCGGCGGCCGCATTTCGATGGAGGCGAAATGCAAAAACGCCCGTGTGCTTGCGTTGTAGTGCACGTTAAAGAACCCCAGGTGGTCAAAATTATTCCGGAGCCCTCCACTACGGCGTGCCTCATAATCAGAACTGGTTTTGGCACGTAAAACCCCAGAAAGAAGAAGAACAAGAAGATGAAGATAACATAGAGGTAATGAACGAAACCGTAACTCAGAAGCAGCAATCTCAGAAGCAGCAATTGAAGTGGGTGGTAAGGCACCAAGACAACCAGCAGGGAAGCTCTCCCAAGAAACAAAGGACCTAATAAAGAAGCGACAAAATATGAAAGTTTCAAACTCAAGAGATCAGATAGAATTCGCTGAACTGTCAAAACTGATCAACAAGAAGAAAGTAAGGGATATTCGAAATTATAACGTGGTAAAGATTGAGGAAGCCGTAAAATATGGACGCAGCATGAAATCAGTAAGAAGAAAGCTTGGCATAGGACAAGGCAAGATGTATGCACTGAAAGATAAGCATGGTAATATCATCAGCAATTTCGATGACATAGTAAAAGCAGCGGAAGAACTCTATACTGACCTGTACAGTTCCCAAAACAGTCAAGCTACTTTCATTCGAAATAGTGATGAACCGGATACAGAAGCTCCTTCTATAACTAGCGATGAAGTTAGAAGGGCCTTGAAAGGCAGGAGCAGGGGAAAATCGGCTGGAGAAGATGGAATTAGAGTAGATTTAATCAAAGATGGAGGAGATATCATGCTTGAAAAGCTTGCGGCCCTTTATACGAAATGCCTCACAACTTCAAGTGTACCAGAGAGCTGGAAGAACGCTAACATTATACTTATCCATAAGAAGGGAGACGTTAAAGAATTGAAGAATTACAGACCCATTAGCTTGTTTTCAGTATTGTATAAAGTATTCACCAAGATAATTTCCAATAGAATCAGGGCAACACTTGACTTCAGCCAACCAAGGGAACAGGCTGGCTTCAGGAAGGGATATTCTATAAAGGATCATATCCATGTCATCAATCAGGTAATCGAGAAATCTGCGGAGTACAATCAACCTCTCTATATGGCTTTCATAGATTATCAAAAGACATTTGATTCAGTAGAGATGCCAGCAGTCATAGAGGCATTGCGCAATCAAGGAGTACAGGAGGGGTACGTGAATATCTTAGCAAATATGTAAGAGGATTCCACCGCTACCTTGGTTCTCCACAAAAAAGTAAAAAGTTACCTATCAAGAAAGGGTCAGACAAGGAGACACAATTTCTCCAATGCTATTCACTGCATGCTTAGAAGAAGTATTCAAGCTCTTAGACTGGGAAGGCTTAGGAGTGAGGATCGACGGCGAATATCTCAGCAACCTTCGGCTTGCAGATGACGTTGTCCTATTCAGCAACAATGGAGATGAATTACAACAAATGATTGAGGACCTTAATAGAGAAAGTGTAAGAATTGGGTTGACGATGAATATGCAGAAGACAAAGGTTATGTTCCAGAGCACGGCAAGGGAACAAGAATTTAGGATCGCCAGTCAGCGTCTAGAGTCTGTAAAGGAATACGTTTATCTAGGTCAATTACTCACAGGGAACCCTGATCATGAGAAAGAAATTTACAGAAGAATAAAATTGGGTTGGAGTGCATATGGCAGGCATTGCCAAATCCTGACCGGGAGCTTACCACTGTTGTTGAAAGGAAAAGTGTACAATCATTGCATTCTACCGGTGCTAACATATGGGGCAGAAACTTGGAGGTTAACAAAGAAGCTCGAGAACAAGTTAAGGACCGCACAAAGAGCGATGTAACGAAAAATCTTAGGAGTAACGTTAAGAGACAGGAAGAGAGCGGTGTGGATCAGAGAACAAACGGGGATAGACGACATTCTAGTTTACATTAAGCGGAAGAAATGGAGCTGGGCAGGCCATGTAATGCGTAGGATGGATAACCGATGTACCATTAGGGCTACAGAATGGATACCAAGAGAAGGGAAGCGCAGTCGAGGACGGCAGAAAACCAGGTGAGATGATGAAGTTAGGAAATTCGCAGGCGCAAGTTGGAATGCGCTAGCGCAAGACAGGGGTAATTGGAGATGGCAGGGAGAGGCGTTCGTCCTGCACTAGACATAAATATAGGCTGATGATGATGATGATGAGAGTAGTCAAGGTCTTCAGGTATTTTTTTTTCCATTTCATCATTCATCATTAGTACAGAAGGAGGTCCGGGGGTTACAAGAACTGTCAGGGGACCTCCTATTAGTAATTTAACAATGCAGTAATTAATACATCATGGCAACATAACAGCAACAGACATCAGAATACACTAAGTTAGTGAAGCAAATAATCAAATACAAGAAAGGTGCGTACAATATTTGAAGTTCAAAATACAAGCAAATTTCGTACAGTGTATGAATAAACAAATATACAGTAATTGACACGTTATGGAAACATAGGAATGACACGTATCAAACAACACGAGGTTAATGTAACAGATATATAAAACAAATATATGCTCACAATACGCAAAGCAAAAGTGTTATATAGACTTTGCGACAAAACATTTAAAACGTCTAAAAGGAAGGAGAAAAAAAGAAGACAAAGGGATATATAGAATAAAAATTAAATAAAAGCTATCATACATTAGATAAATACAGAAAGATTGAAAACTGGGAAATAATTCTGTACATAATATAGACTCATAGTAATGAGTCTGTAGTCAGTAGTGTCGTTAGTAAATATTTCTTCGTATCTCTTATGAATGTTAATGTTGTGCAGCAGGCTTTAATATGGGGTGGTAGTTTGTACCAGTATTTAATGGCCGTAAAAAGAGCAGTAAACATTCCATAATTAGTGTTTATTCGAGGGAGTAAAAAATTGTTGTTAGCGGAAAATCTCATAATGTTAGTGTTGGTAAGAGTAGACCTATTAAATGTATCTAAAATGATTTCATGATTTAGTGTGCGGTATATTAGTGAAACCAATTTGAGCTGGAGCATGTAACGTAATAGTAGTATTTTTAGGGTACTGAAAATTAGTACTGCATGTGACATGTAACTGGAGAAATTGATGATACCCAAGGCTTGATTTTGTAAATGTTGCAGATGTATTATGTGCGAGCAATAGACAGTTTCCCCAAACAGAGATGCAGTATTGCAATGAATAAATGCGTAATAAAGAGAAGTTCTTACGTTTTGTGGAAAATACGAACGCGTTCGAATTAGTACTCTTATTCCAAGGGCAATTTTTGACACCATGTCAGCATGTAAGTTAAACTCAAGTTGGGGGTCAAGTTTGACGCCAAGGAAGACAACTTCATGTGCAGGTAAGAGAACGTGAGTTTGTAAGACGAGTGGTGGCGCGGGTGCGATGACACGTTTATGTGTATGAAAAAGCATAAACTGAGTTTTCGAAGGGTTGATGTGAAGTTTGTTACTTGTGCACCACGCAGACAAGTTGCTTAGGTCACAGTTTAGTCAGTCTATAGGCATTCGGCGCGGGATAAATTTCGACCGGCGGTGCCTTCATGCGGCGGCGCCGCGAATGTAATGACATGTGGCGGCCGGGCCGCGCGCAGCAGGCGCTGCCGTGAAACCAAGTCTGATCAAACATGTTGCGTTTTTGGGTGCACCAACAGTTACTGAAACATGACTGAAGCTGGTTAGGCCATTCAATTTAACCGTTGTTCATCGCGGCATCGCGTTTTTCAGGCGGAAAGTCTGTGTGTGTGAAGATAATGGAGAAGTGATTCATTAAAAAAGAATTTGTTTCTTGGCTGCAATCGTTTATTCAAATGATTCGAGAACGCTGATTGCCTTCCTTTCTGTACACATAGTTTCTTCCATGCAGACTGGGCTACGCGGGCCACGTACAATTCAGGAGATGCTTCCGTTGACCTGGATAGCTGCCAGGCATGCGAAGACTGAATGCCATGGAAGGCGGGCACTTTCATCCACACATCCTTTTTTAAGTCACGGAAGGCAACAACTTCTTTTTCTTCAAGATGTATTAGATGAACACCTTTCAGTTTTTCTGATACAATTGTTACAAAGTCTCTGGCTGCCCGAATTGCACTTTCAGTGATTGTTCTCAAGTTGTTGAGGATTGCTTGATGCTTGACAAGTCCTCCAATTCCGTCCCACGCTTTTATCCCGTGTCCAGTTGGTGAGAATATCCATTGGGTATTGGGACAATCGCTCTTTCCGAACTCGAAAAGCCGGTATCTATTTTTGAAATGACTGGCGGCTCCATCACTCACATATGTTACCTTGGAGTGCACCGGCATGTTATCGTCCACTCATTCTTTCACTTTCTTTAGTCCTGCAGGAGTGAGCGCAGTCGTGGCTCAAGTCGTCGTTAACAATAACAAAACTCTCCGTCGATTTTTTCGTTGTTACCACCCATGTTAACACGGATACTTGCTGCTTTTGCTAGTGGTATGCCTGAACTTCGTCAGGAAGCACGACTGTCCAGTTTTCGGCAAAATCAAAGTGGAATACAATGCTCCCACGCTGTGTACATTGCTTTTCCTCGTAGATAGCTTTGCCTTGTGTCTTCCTGATGTGGTTGTGCACGATCCAGCTTGCCACTAACACCCGAAGATGATTAAAAAAAGTAACAGCATCCAAAACCTTTTTCACAAGGTCGCCTGCCTCTCACGTCACTAGCAGTATTTCTTCGTCTTTTGGGATATTAAGTTCCTCCACTGTCAGGGACCCGCCTTTTAGACACTGATTGCATTTGCCTAAAAGGCACTGCATGTGCTGATGACGGAATGCAAATGAATGCTGAGTGAAGGTCATCAGAATCGATTCTGTGGCCAGTAATGTTCTCAAGGGCGGCAAGGCAAAGTTTATAGTTGGCGCAAATAACACAAACGCACACGTCATGCTGGGGATAACATTTTACCCAGCGCGGTCGCAATGTGTAGAATATTGATAGGCCAATGCCAGAATCAGGATGGTCGTCTTTGTATATGCGGAATGCCTCACTAATAGATCTTGTCATGAAATGATTTGTTACTAATACTTTTTCTCCATCGATCGTAACCGATAGGACATCCTTTCTGTTAGGGCTTTGTCTCGAGCATTCCAACTCGTCCTTCGTGTAGTACTCACGCGCCGCAGATACGCACTCAGGGCTCACCTTGTGCCTGGTGAAAGGATCCGGTCAGTGCCACACACCGTGATTTTCCTTCAATTTCCTGGACTTGTTGATTTCATACATCGATGCTTCAGGAATAAGCTTCTTAATCTCATGTTTAGCTAGTGTTGATGACAGGAGAATGCGAAGTTGATAACGTTCGCGGGGTGCGATGCTGCATAGGCTTGCCGAAAGCTTTCGGTCCACTGCTCGCAGAAGGAGCACTTTCCTTCGGCTCAATTTCCCGATACATCACATCGGTTGTACGCCCAGCGTATCGTGTTGCGAACATTTTCCGCTACCGCCTTCTGCACCTGACTGTTTTCTTTTCATGTAAGCAGGCCTGTCCCGACTTCTCACTGCACCTGGACGTTTCAAAGGGGACAGGCAGGTAGTCGCAATGATCTGGTTGACGGAGTCGATTTCTTCTTCAGGGGGCATAAAAATGTCATCGCTCAACTGTGTGTTCCGTGAGGATATTTCATTGCAGAAGTAGCGAAAGCACCAGTAACTTTCTCTTTGACAGTTATTGATCTTTCGGATGTTAAAAGTTGCTCCAATACATTGACGTCTACGTCGGTAACTCTGCGAAAATTTCGCTTCTTTACAATGAGCTGCTTGTGCTTAGAAAGGTAGTCTGCACAATACACTCGCTCAGAGCTATACTTTGTCGCCATGAGACGCACAGGAGCAGTAGAGTAAGAGCAAAGCGCAAGCACTATCGGTGTCGAATGAAGTCTGAACAGCGGATCGATTCAGGCCATCTCCTGTCAGGCCGTCTGCTGTTCAGGCTGTCTGCTGCCGTCATCTGAGATAGGTGCACGCATCCGGTTACCGATAGTTTTGCTTTTGTTTCCCTTGGCGTTCTACATCATGCTTTGCCACTGGAGCGCCACGTTCATACTTTCCACCTTTTTCGGTACTACTGGCCTTTCAAGAAACAGAAATACAATCCTGCCTGCATTCTATACACTTAGAGGGCAAAAAGTCGGATCTCCAACAATTGCCTATCCTTGCGTAAGGGTCTTATTCGACGGGCTGTAACTACGAATGCAACAAAATTATGCAATATGTTTTTAATGATTGTGAAAGCTTATGTGGAGGAGAATAAGTGGGCAAAGTTTAAGAAATATTAAAAATGGTGTTTTTTATATTGTCATCAGAAATTTCCATTGTTCGGTGTTTTCTCGATGTTAGCCCGATAGTATCTCTTTATTGAAAAGTTATATAAATATAAGCTTTAGTGGTTTGGTAAATAAGTATGCTTAGAACGTAATGCGGAATTTTTGCCGCCCTGCCACAAGCCTTTTTTGAGATAAAGACCTGCAAAGTAGACAAAGAAACGTTTCCTGGGCCGATCTTGAGGTTTTTTATACAAATAATTACACTTCCCACAAAAACAAAAAATAAGTGAACACAAGCAAAAACATGCATATAATAATTTAAAGAAATTTCAGCTACCTAACTTTAATGTATTTTCTGTAATTCATAACTAAAATTGGCCAAAACAGCAGAGCAGGTAAGCGCAGCACTCCACCTCTTCATCATCATTGATTGGCGGTGCTTCCGAAAAATTTTTGGTAGCAAAACCCATTGCGGACCTCTTCTTTCCGCTCATCAGGCAACAATATATCAAATTTCGAAATAAATTTAATAGGCTGACCGGCCATCCTTTGCTCGATCTTACATGGAATGACGCTGTCAGCCAACGTGCCTGCATTTTCTCCGTCTTTCCCGCTGCGGAGAGGTGGGAGAGGGGAAGAGCATTGAGGCACCCTGGCGGTTGCAGCTATGCGCTGTCGCTGACTAAAAAAAAAGCAAAAGAAAAAAAAACAGCAGGTTACTTGGGTGCTTCGCTTATATATATATATATATATATATATATATATATATATATATATAGTAACATGCCAGATCACCTATGTGAGCGCTGTCATACTCGCTATTCACCATGTTTTTGTTGTGGCCTTGGAGATTCTAGTTAAGCGCGTAATCTCTTCGAATCTCGGAGGCCAAGCCTCTAGATGCTTTAATTTCCCCCCGATACTTAAAGATTGTGTCATCGCAGTCAACAGCCATTCGCAGAACAATGTATTTTATTGTATGAGCCTTTGTGCAAGGCTTACAGCATTGAAAATAAAATAGTAGAGCTCATATAAAAAAACTTGTTTTTAAACGTTTTAATTCATACATATCTAAAAAGAGAGCAGGCAACATTGGTATCTTGTTTTTTTTCTCCACTGGCGTTTGCTTTGTCGCCATTTTGCGCATTTTTGTGGTATCCGTGTGCTTGTTGTCGGCGTGGTATGCTCCGATGTCCGTGTGTCTGTGTGTTTGCGGTTGCACAATAATGAGACGCATTTTTGTCATGAGGTTAGAAGACGATAAGTGGGATGTCCTTATATCCCGTCCGTGCCGCAATCATTAAGCCCAAACCGCATTCACGCGATTTTGTGCGCGACAGCGACGAGCAACGGCTTCGAGCGACGAAACGGGCCGTCGCGCGAACAGATCGCTCGGTATTTTCGCTCAATCGCTCGGTTCTAGAAATCTAGAATTCGTCGCTCGTCGCCCGGAAGTGCTATGAGCGACTAGCCAATAGCGCGAAGCCGGAACTGGATACACATCAGTCAAGCACTACCGATTGTCGCACGGAACGAGCAAACGACTAGATTTTGATACGTGCAAGGATAATAACGTAGTGCAAGACATTTAGAAATATTTATGCTGCTCTTTACACTAAAACACGTCAACTTAAATTAATAAAGCAAGCCTCACACCAGTTTCGGCGAGTATTTGCTGCCCTCATACCAGCAACACCGGGGAGACGTCGCTCAAAGTCGTCGCTCGCATGCGGTTCGACTTGAAGGCGACGAGCGACCGCGACAGCCATCTCCATCGCGTCGCTTGTCGCTGTCGCGCGCAAGATCGCGTGCATGCGGTTTATACTTTACGGATAACAGTAGAGCGAAGGTTTGCCATCGACTGCTGTGCGGAAGCGTGCACGAAGGAAGGAGCGGTACGACAGCGGTCCCGACGAGAGTTCTTGTCTTCGGTGAGCATCTTTCTCGCGTTTTGTGTTCATACGGCTCTCCCAGCTGAATGTTTGATTCACGTGTGGTGCACGGCACCGGTGTCAAAACAGTTTGCGCGGCGCCGGTGCAGCGCAGGCATGGTATCTATGGTGCATGTATAACGCCTTCAGTCGAGCGCCAAGGTGTGGGACATGTCATCGGTTTCAACGGAATAGTTTCTGGCCTGGCTTGCAGGATTGCAGATTGGGCAGGCTGGTCACGATCAAACCACTTCAATTTAACTGCAACCAACCGCTTAAAACAGGGACGCCGGTTCGTGTATTCTGATGTTCGTCCGTATACCCGCCGCGGTAGCTTAGTGGCTATGGCACTGCGCTCTTAAGCGCGAAGTCGTGGTTTCGATTGCGGTCGCATTCGATGGCGCAAAATGCAAAAACGCTTGTGTGCTCGTATTTTTCAGCACGTTAACACAAGGTGGTCAAAATTAATCCGAGAGTCCGCCGCCGCTGCGTGCTTAACAATCACATCGTGACTGCGGCATGGAATACAGCAAGATTTAATGTTTCACTTAAATGCTTTGTAAGTGGTACTGTTGCAGTATGACCCACGCCGCGCAGCCGCGCAGTCCCCGTCCGTCTTTTTATTGTATAGCCATGAAAGTGTGGTGCAGTAAGTGTCTGGAACGGTGACAGGCCATGTGTTAACACATTGCACGTCACCGTTCCCACCGATATAAATGTACGGGTGTCACATTATGCACTTAAGATCGGGATCGAATTTGTTGATCGCGATTGGCTCATTAGCGCAAGCAGCGGAAGAGAGCCAATCGCAGTGAAGAAATTCGATCGGGATGGAAAGTGAATGTGTGACACCGGTATTACAAGTGCGGATCATCGAGCTGATTTGTCTTGGATCAAAAGCAACCATGATTTATCCCCTGTTCTACAATTGTAAAAAAAATTAAGTGCCCATAGCGAATGGGATCGACACCACCAGTTTCTGGTCTAGTTCTGAACATTTAAACCTTCGTAAAAATATTTTGCCGGATTTATGGGCGTGCTTTTAAAAATTTAAAGACAAAGATGTTACTTAAGAAGTTGTTGCGTGTGAAAAAAAAAGTAGATTGGGAGCGGTAATACGATCAGCTCTACATTAATTACAAAATTACACAAAATACTAAACGTTCACTTAAAATCAGGGGCTTTTAGTTGCATTCTTCGTTTAACAAGTGCATTCAAAAGCTGTATTTTAAACAGAATATACTTGTTGGTTGCAATCATGAACTGAAGTTGTGGGTAACGTACGATTATATATTATGTAAATGTGCAGACAGAAACATGATTGTAGAATATGCTGAATAATTTATTATAAATTGTGACCTAGTAGGCTATACTGCTGTGACTGCTTTTGGAATTTTCTTGCCTGAGTTCTTACGATGTACATTTTATTTAGCATCCAAAGAGCATTCGTTTTATTGTTCGGATAATATATTGTTTGTGGCAGAATAAACATTTCATCAAATGACGTTAGAGCAGAAAAAGCAGTATTTCATCCCTGCCCGATTGCAGTAGCCCAATGGTTATGACGTTGCGCTGCTGAGCTCGAGGTCACGGTATCGATTCTGGTCGCTGCGGTCGCATTCCGATGAAGGTGGAATGTAAAAACGCTCATGTATCGTGCATTTGGGTGCACATTAAAGAACCGCAGGGCATGAAAATTAATCCAGAACCCCCCCCCCCCCTTAATGTGCAACAATCAGCATACATTTGCACGTAAAACCACGGAATTTTCTTTTTGTGTGCACATAATCATTTTCAGTGTTTCTAATTTGAATGTCATTTATCGAGTGAATGTAATAAGATATGCCTACCGTTATATCTGATCCACAATTTCAATAGAGTCCAACCAACAGGTAGGAGCAAACAAAGCAAGGAGTTGACTGTCGTATTCTTTAAAATCAGTGCCTCTCATGAACAATTTAATTTTGAGAAACTGTCTACGCTTGACTAATCGTAGGTTGTATTTCTTTCCAGAGTGCACGTGCACCAAGTTCCTATCGACCAGTGTATCAGCATAACAAGTAGCCTGTTCTTAATGCTGGCCAGTGAAATGAAGAAGCAATAAATTGATGAAAACCTTGATCAGAAAGTATTCATATGCTCTTCTTGTAAGCCTGCTGCTAGAAAAGAACGAGTTTTTTCTTTAATTGTGGATCGGCAAGCTTGAAACCGGCATTTTGCACCCTTTTCATCCTGTTGAAGGGAACGGCTGGAGAGGAAAGCTTAAGAGACGGCTAGCGTATTTGGTCAATGGTCCTTGTTTAACAGGCAAAGCACAATAGGATAATTGGTCGGCGGCGGATGCCTGTCGCGTTGACGGTGCCGAGATTAGGCAGAGGCGCGGCTCATGACATGCCAGCTTAAAACCGGCACGTGGAGGGGCGATTTGTGGCAGCAAGGCGTGACGCGTCAACGACCCTTGCCGGTTGTGGCGCACGGTTCAGAAATTCATTCGGAGACACGCTTTCGAGTGGTTTCAAACGTGACGGACGCGATTACAGCTGACCAGATGTACTTGCGGACCGACTGGCTCTGAGAAATGATGGGGCGGCGCATGACGACGGAAGACCGTTGCCAATCAGCCGTCGCGAAAGGCTTCTTCGAGCAAGCATTTACTGAATAGGGGTACGTGAGCCCAAAGTGTCGGTCACCACGTTTCATTGACAAAGGACCCGTAGCTACTACGATATCGGTTTTTCGTATAGGTACGAGCGGAGAAGGGGTCACAGCAATGGTCAATCGCTGCAGCTTCCAGGTGCCGCCTGTTCTTTAGATTTTATTGAGCCCATTTTGCTGGGCGCTGTGGCTTTCCCAGGGAGCACGCATGCTATGCACCTGTCCCCCCCCCCCCTTTCTTGGAACGTTGTTGTTATTTGTATGTTGTTTGGGGGATAGTGAGAATGATACCGTAAAAGGCGGTAGAGGAAAGGGCGCTTGGAAGAAGCGCAATGCTGGAAGCGCCGGCACAGGATTCGTGATTAGGTGCGTCGGCGGACCACTCACAGCCACTCCGTGGCAATTGGGTGGTAAATGCTTGGGGCGGGGCACCGAAGGGTAGAAAACGTGGCCCCGCTGCCCCGTCCAAGCGTTCTGGACAAACTTCGGTGCTATGCACCATCGACTATGTCGAGATAGGGTCGCCCTATGTATACCAGTTCCGTCTTATATGTGTACTTGTAACTTCATGTAAAGTCTTGTAAATAATTGTAAATAGAAAGTTTTTCTTTTCTCTCGTCATGTGTGTCTACTTCGATCAAGCAGAAGCATCCAGCGAACCAGTCGCCGCTATCGTTAGCGGCAGTATACATCCTCTACTTTCGTAAACCGGCTCTGGCGGTGCGTCTCGGACGCCCAAGTAGAAGAGTGGTAAAGAAGAACCTGAACTTTACTGGCGCAGTCGGCAAGGATTGGTTCGCAGGACAAAGACAGACGAAGACGAGCAAGACATCGCCTCGGGCGAAGCAGGAATTTACAACGGAAGGCGTTGTTCGATCTCCGGTCGACACCGTCTAGACGGACTTTACAGCAGGAAGCTGTAGTGGCTGGACGCCGCAGACATCAGTGCCTTCTCTGAAGACAACGAGGCGCGGCTGGTTTAAGGCAGCCCTCGACGACTCTCCACCAGCGGACCACGGCACCACCTTTCACCACACATGGCGGAGCTGCCGACAACGGAGACAGACGGGCGAATGGGGTGAGTTGCTTTGGTCTCATTTTATCTCGCTCCTGTTGTCGTGTTCGAGCCAAGGGAAATGGCGGTAGGCTGGTCAAGGACGTTGCAGAGGTACGTGTGGCCAGAAGGGATGAGCGACAGCGGCGTGGGGACAGGCGAGCTCTCGGAGCTAGAAATGCAGCGCACTTTGAAAAGGGCGCAGGAGTACCGCCAGCAGCTGGAGCTCAAGCTAGAATTAGCTAAAGTAAAGCAAGCGAGAGCTTTGCAGCAGAGCCAGGGAATTGAGGAAGTGCCGTCGAAACTAGAGGTTAGACCTCAGGCAGTTGAGGAGGGAGATCTTCCCGGTTTCAAGACCATACTGGAACGGGATGATATAGGAAGTAAGCCGCCGTTCCGGAGCAGGAACCTTCAGCAGAACTCGCACGCTTCCGCTGATAGGGTTTCAGAGGACGAACGCTTGGCGTTGGTTGGCGCGTGCGATACCGGTCGTGACGGCGCGGTCGAAGTAGAGGCGGACATCGAGGCACTAGGTGCGCTCGACGCAACGCAGGCCGTTGTGGGTTTTGAGGCGTCGGATCCTGGTTTCAAGGATGAGGGGAGCTCTCATTGTGATAGCGCTTCTATAATAGATGAGCAGGATCCACAAGCACAACTAGTTGCAAGTCCCGACCCTGCCTGTGATAGTTATTGTGCCCATGAGCTACCGACAAGCGGGCCACCACCGAGATCACCTGTTGTCATCGTGACTGACCTTGAGTATGAGTCACGTTACAGGGATGACGATGAGGGTCTCGCGCCCGGGGCAGGTTGGATAACTGAGTCCGTTCAAGCTGTGGACATCGACCCCACAGTACTGCCGCAGGGATCAGACGAAGGTCGCCCTGCGGGCTCGGACGGTCGACAGCTTTGCGATGGCGGGCTGGACGTAATTTCTCTGCGGATTACAGATCCGGCGATTCCGACGAGCGATACGAGCGACGGCGCAACCATGTCAGGCATGAGCCCGCCTGCGCGCCGTGGTGAGGTAGGCACCAGTTGCAAATTTTGGTGTCACGGGTGGCCGCAATTGCATCCGATTGGTGGGCAGCTGTTGAAATACAACGGAGAGTATGTTCATCGATTTTTGGAGGCAACAACAGCGGTCAGGGAGAGCTGTAGACCACTAGCGCATTTTAGTGGTGGAGGTATTCCTTGTCCTTTCAGAGCTGCGTTAACTACTCGAAGGCAGCAGTGTGCGTCGGGAGCTAGCTCGCAGTGGGGGTTAAACTTTCTGTGTCGCTCGCTCCGCGTCCGCATGTTCATCGCGACTTTGTCCGCGCACGTATTTGACCCCGGAGGCCATTAAATGTGTGTAGAGTTGGCTAGCCTTCGTAAGGTTTAAGGTAAGCCTGCAAAGGGCCGGCAATCTCGCCAGATTTCCCCAGATTAATTTATTGGTTCTAGCCAGGTCTAGAGTGCCAGCTTAGGCATGTCACGGCTCGACCACGATCAGGGGCGAGTGGTGAGACTGGGGCAACTTCATTGTGTATGAAATGGCGAACAATGAACACGGGAACAATAATGGTGTTTACAGTGTTCGATTTCTTGTGTTGTTGTGGCGTTCAACTTTTATGTTGTTTAATTCCCTGTATATGCATGTGGTGCACGACAAGTGGCGTGCATTGAATTGAGCAGGAGTTTATGAATAACTTGAATGCCTACAGGCATTCTGTACTTTGTTGAGCAAGCGCTAGCACTTACACGTGCTCTTTTGCAGTGTATTTTTCAGCACGCGATTTTATTTTGTTTCCGCGGTGTAGCGGAGGGTCTTAGTGGGCGCAGGGTTCCCCGGGGCAACTTTTCATGCGTCTCGTTGTATTTTGTTGCTTTGACCTGCCAGTTTAGGTTATCTGTATGCTTCATGCTATTTATAATGTGGGGAGCCCTGTTGCATCCGCGAAAAAGTTCATTTGTGTTTCGTGCTTGTTTTGCTTTTGGTTTCTTTTTTTTTAATGGGGAGTGTCGTTTGTTCTTACAATACGGCACAAGTAGCACGTGAACGTTATTGGTGCAGGCAGCGGATGCTTACCCCACTTGTGTTCTTGTTATACACTATTTTGTCATGGCTTATATCTTTGAGTTTTCATGTTCTGCATGAAATGTCGCGTGTTTGAAGTGTTGCGTCAGTGTTACTTTTCAGCGTGTATTTCTTTCTTTTTTTTTGTAACTTAGCTAGTGCAAAAGGTAATTTTTGGTTTTCTTACACCGCAGGTGTAGCATGTGTTGCACGGTTACTGCGCAGGAACGAGCTTGTCGTAACGCTAGAATGCTTACGGCAGTCTTGTAGGCTTTTCGTTTGTTCGGCTGCTGCGTAATTCGCTATGTTACATGCAGCCGGCTTTTTCTTGTTTTGGCTGCGGCAACACTGTAGACAAGTTGTTGCCTAGTCTTGGGTGGGGGGTGTAAGCCTGCTGCTAGAAAAGAACGAGTTTTTTCTTTAATTGTGGATCGGCAAGCTTGAAACCGGCATTTTGCACCCTTTTCATCCTGTTGAAGGGAACGGCTGGAGAGGAAAGCTTAAGAGACGGCTAGCGTATTTGGTCAATGGTCCTTGTTTAACAGGCAAAGCACAATAGGATAATTGGTCGGCGGCGGATGCCTGTCGCGTTGACGGTGCCGAGATTAGGCAGAGGCGCGGCTCATGACATGCCAGCTTAAAACCGGCACGTGGAGGGGCGATTTGTGGCAGCAAGGCGTGACGCGTCAACGACCCTTGCCGGTTGTGGCGCACGGTTCAGAAATTCATTCGGAGACACGCTTTCGAGTGGTTTCAAACGTGACGGACGCGATTACAGCTGACCAGATGTACTTGCGGAACGACTGGCTCTGAGAAATGCTGGGGCGGCGCATGACGACGGAAGACCGTTGCCAATCAGCCGTCGCGAAAGGCTTCTTCGAGCAAGCATTTACTGAATAGGGGTACGTGAGCCCAAAGTGTCGGTCACCACGTTTCATTGACAAAGGACCCGTAGCTACTACGATATCGGTTTTTCGTATAGGTACGAGCGGAGAAGGGGTCACAGCAATGGTCAATCGCTGCAGCTTCCAGGTGCCGCCTGTTCTTTAGATTTTATTGAGCCCATTTTGCTGGGCGCTGTGGCTTTCCCAGGGAGCACGCATGCTATGCACCTGTCACCCCCCCTTTTCTTGGAACGTTGTTGTTATTTGTATGTTGTTTGGGGGATAGTGAGAAAGATACCGTAAAAGGCGGTAGAGGAAAGGGCGCTTGGAAGAAGCGCAATGCTGGAAGCGCCGGCACAGGATTCGTGATTAGTGCGTCGGCGGACCACTCACAGCCACTCCGTGGCAATTGGGTGGTAAATGCTTGGGGCGGGGCACCGAAGGGTAGAAAACGTGGCCCCGCTGCCCCGTCCAAGCGTTCTGGACAAACTTCGGTGCTATGCACCATCGACTATGTCGAGATAGGGTCGCCCTATGTATACCAGTTCCGTCTTATATGTGTACTTGTAACTTCATGTAAAGTCTTGTAAATAATTGTAAATAGAAAGTTTTTCTTTTCTCTCGTCATGTGTGTCTACTTCGATCAAGCAGAAGCATCCAGCGAACCAGTCGCCGCTATCGTTAGCGGCAGTATACATCCTCTACTTTCGTAAACCGGCTCTGGCGGTGCGTCTCGGACGCCCAAGTAGAAGAGTGATAAAGAAGAACCTGAACTTTACTCTTCTTTTATTACCAAACTGAGTGTTCATTTTCCATAACAATACCGGAAGAGGTGTCTTGGAATAAAAGACTACAAACGGTATCTTGAACGTGTCCAATGCACGCAAATCCCTCAATAAGAAATGTCAAAATTCATTTATTTACCATTGTAGTCCACTTTACAATCCATAATTTTTATGTTGAATTCGACTTTACGTTTCAGTAAAAT
>NC_051154.1:395411825-395551510 GCF_013339745.2 Dermacentor silvarum | reverse complement strand
CAAGTAAAGCATATCTGCCCCATCGCGCGCCTTGTACTTAAATTTACGGGACTCATTGGTATAGATTAAAAAAAAGTAACTGCAGTGCAATATTCCAATCAAGTTTCCGCCTTTCTCGCTTAACAGGAATGTGGAGTAATTGGTACGGGGTCAAATTTATTGCAGTCGGACCTCGCAGCGCCGAAAACGGTTTTAGTTAGCCATTCTATATGCTAATCTTTGGCCGTAAGCCGTACGTGGAATTTTTTTTTCCAGTCGATACTTTAAAAAATAAAAAAGAAAGAAAGCCTGCGCGGTAGCCTAATTAGTGCCTATATCGTGGATACGGTGTTGCGCTGCTAATTCGGGAGCTCGCGGTCTCAATCCAGGTCGCGGAATTCAATGGGAACGAAATGGAAAAAGACTCGTGTACTTCCATTTAGGCTCGCGTTGAAGAACCCCAGGTGGCAAAAACTAAACCGGGTGCCTCATAATCATATGGTGGTTTTGCCACGTAAAACCCAAGAATTTGCTGATATTAAAAAAGAAAATCAAAAAAGCAGGTGGCTGCGTTCTTCTGCTTATTTCTGGGGGTGTAAACAACATAAATTATTCTCGAGCCTGATTTCCCAGAAAAACATGTTACGCTCACCCTATATTTCATGCGTAAATGTAATGCCGTTCCAAAATGTATGACCGCTCAACTCTGCAGCTTGTATATTATAAACGACTGCGTTCAGTTATCCCGTGCACTATCATGACAACCATAATGAAACAAAGGAACGGCATGTCTCACATACACGTAGAGATATGTGCAGATCTGTTGCGTTCGTTGAAGAAGATAAGTGTGGTACCACGTGGGGCACTCAGCTTTAATGGGCTGCAAAGATGGTGAGATTGGACCTCCCGTCCGTTAATTCTCTCAGGAACTGCGCCCCTGCGCAACAGCCACGACTCTCCGGCAGCAAAAGCATTCGGAATAACAGTCCTCACTTGCATGCAGTCACTCACCTTTGAGATTTCAATAGCGCTGGCATGCGTTGCATTCGAACGGAAATGACTATGCGGCGTCGTACAATATGTCAATAACACTCACACACACACACACACACACACACACACACACACACACACACACACACACACACGCACACGCACACGCACACACACACACACACACACACGCACACACACACACGCGCGCACACACACACACACGATGGTTTTGCCTGCTATGAATATTATTTCTACGAATGAGAGTTTTATTTCTAGTATTCACTAATAAGTGTGTTTGTTACTGTAAACACGTGCGCTTATTCCGGCCGGGAGTTCTCACTTTTTCAATTATTGCATTTATAATATTTGTTATTTCTTCGCGCCACGCAGTTAATAAACCTGGTTTATTTCACTCTAATATTGTTTTCTTCGATAATTGTCCCTGATCAATATCCACCAACAAGAAGCGCTTGTAAAATGACACGATATCAATAATACAATTTTCTTACGTAGCTTCATGTTGCAGATACCAGTTACTTTTGGAAGAAAGTGGTAAAAACAACAGTTCACCGGGCTAAAACTACACTTGGTACATGCCGTAAGGGGTCATGGGCACACCGAAGCAACTAAAGCATTAAAAAAATGTACTTCACAGAGGTTCTGGAAGAAAAACTGGGCGTCCGCCAGCGTCCGCGTAGCGAACGCACGCTCGCTACGCGACAACGACAGCAAAATTGAAGACGTCGCGTTGTATAATCCGTGCCTCAAATATATATGTTTGGCAAAATGGTGTAAACATACATATACAGTTGAAATAAAGCACTATTTTAAGAGCGTACTATGAGCAATCGGCCTCGGCGCTCGCAACGAAAGTACGTTGAATATGCCGCGGAGCGCGTCTCCGCCCCAATCCAGTTCGCTCGCAGCGCCCTCGCATTATTTTTCCACACGCGGCGCCTCAGCGCCAGAGCGCCGTTCGGCCCACTCGACCATTGTCTAGTACACTCTAGTGGCGAGACTCACTACCCGCTACACATCGCTTTCAAGATGTCGGCGCCACGATCGCGCTATGCCGCGCAATACGCAACCGTGACCGGAATGGAACGCCCCTCTGCTGCCTCGCGCGTGATGGCAAACGGCGCGCTTCCAGCCCGCGTTGCTCCCTTGCACGCGCGCGAGATCGAGCCACCATCCTCGGCTCACCCTCGCGCACTGTCCCTCGCACCCAGAGCACACGGTGTGTGGCCGCGATGTTCTCGTACTTAGACTTCACACGAAACATCACGGTAACGGCGACACCTAGGGTGGAGATTCCCCTGGAGTGTCCATGCTCTCGCTATCAAAATGGAAGCATGAAGTTTACAAGTCCATAACTCTGCATCACAAACAGCTGTTGCAGTTCTGTAAGCTGAGCTGCATGTCTAAACGAGGCAAATTACATATATGGATTTATAACAGGTACAATCGTTACATTGTTTACAATGGTTTCGCAAAAGTCCTACTGACAGAATACTGGCATATTTCAGAGTGTCGTATAATATATCAATTTGTTTTATTTTTGGTGCGTACAAGGTGCAGTTTAGAGAATTGTGATATCATTTCTTTTATTGCTGAGTAGGAGTTTTAAACTTTACACTCAACCCGCCGTGGTTGCTCAGTGGCTTTGGCAGTGCACTGCTTATCGTGAGGTCGCGGGATCAAATCCCGCACCCGGCGGGCGCATTTCTCTGGAGGGCGAAATGCAAAAACGCCCATATACCGTGCAGTGGCTGCACGGTAATGAACCCCACACTGTCAAAATTAATTCGGAGTCGCCCACTACGGCGTGCCTCATGGTCGGGTCGTGGTTTTCGCACGTAAGACTCCAGAACTTAGCCTAATTTGCGTTTTATGAGCGGGCAGATGAGCGCGCGTGAGCAGGTGGGGCAACGGAGGCCAGTTAGCGCGTATGCCATCTACTACTCCGACCGCGCCTGCGCATGACGCGGCTGAGCGCGGCCATGGGTGCGACATCGTGAAGGTAATCTGTGGTGGGTGCAAAGGTAGACGGCTGATGGCTTCGTGTGTGCTGTGTTCCCGCGCATCAAATTCACCTCAAGTCAGAGACAGCACGAAGAAGAGCTCGACGCTAGTGCCGCTCTTCATCACCCCAGCGTTGTCAAACCGTGTGCTCGCGGTTATCGGTTGAGATTAGTTCAAGTTTGCCCATACGCGCGTGACGTCATGTTTGTTAAAATATTTAGTAGGCGAATGTTCACTGCAATTTACGTGACCGATATAACCACGAACTGAGTTGTCTGATACTTTGTTATCACTATCAATATTTCGCCCTACGTGTGAAACTACGACTATTTTATTCACACCTAAAAATCTACTTGCGTCTGTTTTCTTGTGTCTTTCATTTCCCTAAATATTTCTGCCATCTTAGGAACGTTACGTTCCTCACTGATGTTGCGTAGTATTGTTCCGCGATAGATCTACTAATTGCTAAATTGTCGTTTTGAGGCAATTTTAGTTGTCGCTACACAAATGCTTCTGGCCTTCCATTATGCTTTTTGCGCATACAGATCAATATTCTCCAGCATGCCACTTGCACGTCCCGTAGCGAGTGCAGTTTGATTTCTGAAACCATAAGTCCTCATTTGCGAGGGAATTATTGTGATAATCTTGTGTCAGCTGGATGCGCTCGCCTCTAAGTCTCTCAGTAAGCGCTTTATGTCTGGGGACCTACGAGAAAACAAAGTGAGTCAAATAAAATACGCAGGTTATCTGAGACGTCTTTAGTGTTATGCCATCGTATATGACGATGTTCACATCGCATTCGTAATGCACTCACTTACTCAAGCTGTCAATCTATTAGCGTGGTCCTTATCTCCAACAAACAATGGTGGTATTGCTATGCTAGGGAACGCAGACCTGTGGACATATTTTAGCAATATTCAAGTAAAATGAGTGCTGAATGGAAGTATTTTGCGTTCTGTGAGGTTCGCTTCTAGGTGTAAGAACGGCAGAAAAACCGAGTGACTGTTCTGTCTCTCGCAGGTACACCTATCACATGCCAACAGACGGAAACTGGGGCGGGCGTCTTCCTGATGGCTCCTGGGGAGGACAAGTTGGCCTTGTTGTCCGCAACGTCAGTGATGTGAAGCGACGAGTATTTTTACCTTGCATTGTGCCGTTTCACCGTCTTTCTTCGCAATTCTACACAACCCCGATAACCTGCACAGTCTACATGTCGAGATTTTACTCGATGTAGTATCGCGTTCGATATGAGTTGAAACGCAGGAGCTCCTGACTCATGGGGATGCAAACGTGCACGGCAGGGTCACATACGAAAAATTCGTTACCTATCCCCTGTTGAATTATCTGTAGCATCTTCTTTTGCGATAAAGATATCAGGTGAAATCTTTAAAAAAACGCAATGATTTCATTCTTGATTCCTGTGGCGTGGAAACTTTCAACTATTATTTTTGTTAGCCTGGTTTTGGTAGTGTAAATTATAGTGCTGGGGATTTAGTTTATAATTATCGCACAAAACCCGTTTTATGACCTGCTTGCTGGAGCTCTTGCAAGGAAGGTTCTTGGAAGCTGGCAGCACATTGTTGAGACAGTAACTCGATAATCACTCGAAAGAATTGGTAGCCCTGAAGCACTCTAGTGACTATGAATAATTTACCTGTTTAAACTACCGGTACCGTAAAACTAGCTATCTCGTCATAGTCTTTGTTAAAGTGTAAATCAACGAGCTAATCATTATTACTAAAAAAACAGGGCCCTAGCGATGAATAGTGCTTACGATCAGTCGACACTTCTCTAAATTTAAAACACCACATGGTGATGTAAATGAAATTAAGCCTCACCCAGTCAGCTGTTCAATGATCGCAAGAAGGTGTTGGGCTGTGGTCACTAATCACCATAAATTACTCTTCTCTCTACCCTATCGTTAGCGTATATTCCACAACGTTATCAAAGGAACTAACGCGAGTGTCATTTAATAAGCACGTAGCTAATAATATTGCCCAATTGCGGGACCGACTCCCCAGTGATAGAACGGTGTCTGTCCAAAAGGGAGTGATGGACTTGAACCACTAGCAATTAGTATTCACTGTTCTGCCTATAGCCGCAGTTGCTTTCATTCTACCATACTGCCCTCTGTATCGAACAAAGTAAATGTCAATGAGTGATTACCTGAACAGTGTTGCTAACGGATAGGGCCAGAGTCGCAATCGATGGATTTTCAATGCACTCAAGCGACGATTCTCGGAATTTCTTGCACCAGCTCATCAGGAATATAGAACTGAGCGTATTACAATAGCTTTTTGACGCTGACAACAAGGCGACAAGTTAAAAGCAGCTGTGATTGCTAGCAGTGGCGTTTCGCTCGTCGTTTTTCTTCGCCCCGTCCATGCGTTGATCACTTTTCTTACTGTGCCAGTGGCAGCCTTCACTCCACCGAGGAGTAGTAGGTATAACGTAGAATGAAAAGTACAGTACTGATGATACTACGCAAGTGACACCCGAGAGCCCCAATATATGATTGGCAAAGTTTATTGTGCACGATATAAGCGTCCTGCTCAACAGTCTGGCAGTAAACAAGACTGGCAGGTTGGGCTGGTTGGTATTCGCTTGTCGTAAGCGAATACTTGTTGGTAAACACTTGTCTTTGTCTCTTATCGTCCCGTCTTCGTTTGGGCTTTAAAACTGTGATAACGGCATGAACTGAACGAACCAGTCTGTACTGCGAATGTTCCGCGATAGGACCACTACAAGCAAGTCAGCGATAAATCACCCACCTCGCCGACATATACTCCTGTGTTTTGTGCAATAAAGACTTCTTGCAAAGGCTGCTGCGGCGTCTACACGTCGGTTATTACAAAAACGTATTAGAGTAAACAAGAGTTTAAATTTAGACATCAACCTTTTCAAGTCACCAATAATTATACGAGTAACAGCACACTTTATCAACGAAACAACACTATATGCAATATGTTACACCCTTATCATGCGAAAAATCTTCAATTATGCCGTTTGAACACTTTTTTCTTGATAATCCTAGCACGTAGCAAGTTTCAGGCTATCGGCAACAAAACACATTTCTCGTTCATAATCAGCAGTGTTTCAAGCTTGTCACTTCGTAATGCTAAGTATCGAACTCTAATTTATTTGCTGCCGGAAGTTAAAGAGGCTACTGTAAGTTAACGGCAGTGACAAGGCCATGTGACTCAGTTTGGATCGCTGTTTCGATCGCTGTTGCTCCTGTTTCTGTACCTGTACAGAAATAAACAAATAAATGAATGAATGAATGAAGCTCCTGTTTCTCTACCTGTGCAGAAAGAAACGAACAAACAAATGAATGAATGTATGAATGAAACAAGGTCAGCACTCAATCCTCGTTGATCACCTGCATCCGGACACGTTCTCATCGAGGTGATGGCGATGCGTGTCAAGCCAAGCGGTTTTGTGGCGTGAGCCGCGTCCTAAATATGTGAAACATTTGAGTGGTTCCGCTTTGCATGATACGTTACCATGGTAGTTCCACTGAGGATATGCTGCGTCGACATGCAAACGTGGTAGACATGCCGAGAAATCAACATTTTAGCACATTGTGATTGCGTTCCGCTCTATAGCGTGTAAGTAAATAATGACGCAGTGAAGTAATATACTTTGAGAACTTAAGTTCTACATAGCCAATACAACAGCATATGCATTGCGATGATGCCATCCCATGATATAAATGCAAATTTCACCACCCATGCACCCCGTAAAGATCGTAAACCAGCGAAGCTGAAATATACGGCCCCGTTAAGAGCCACACGTGATTTCTTTCTTTCGTTCTTTCTCTCTTTCTTTCCTTCCTTCCTTTCTTTCTTTCTTGTCCCTGGCTCATACTCGTATTTCCCTGGCTCATACCTGCATATCGAATGTGGGTATGCGCAACACGTGATTTTATTATTGTTAATCGTGACGTAACTAACGAGCATGTGATGTTATTGGTGTCATGGCCCATCAGTCATGTTACTCATACATTCGTACCCTTCCATGCCAATTCTGGTCTATACCAAGCGAACTAGACGCGAGTTTTCAATAGACCTATTTCTACCGGAGGGTTTCTGTAGTCGGACCACGAGTGTTTCAGCCTAGGCACATACAGCTTTATAAAAGACTTTCGCGGCTGTGTGGCATTTAACATTTTGTCTAACAGCCTCAAATCGAAGCGTTGGTCTCAATAAGAACCGCATTTCATAGGTTATGTTCTGTGCTCAGCGTTATATTAAACTAAGCGATGACTGATTATACCATTTATTCTTAATGTCAGGACGGACAACAAGCGGCAACGGCGAATTCGGATCCAAGCGGCAACTCATGTAATGGCACGTACACACTAGCGGCAAAACGCGCGCGGTGCGCCGCCGGCGGCAAGACGTGCGCCGCAAAAGCAGCCGCGTACAGGTTTTTTTTTTTTTTTTTTTTTTTTTTTTTTTTTTTTTTTGCCGCGGCAGGGATCGCTCCTGGACCGATTTTTTTGCGGTTTGCCGCGTGACAGAAGCCCACTTCCGTGACGTGCGCGCGGGAAACTGGTGTCATGCAGACCCGCCCAAGCGCTCGTTTCGTACACGCGGCCTGTGTTAGCCGGTGACTCGTTAGCACTAAAGCCCCTATATTTATAAAAGTAGCGCCATCCACTTCCCTCCTCCTCCGTTCCACTATCGCGCTCGGCGCGACCAGCGCGATCGAGGCGCGATATCGACAGTGGCGCCGCCTGCGTCGGGCCTGCCGTGGCAGACGACAGCTAACGCGCTACCAGAGGAAATCCGAGGAAAACTTCGATCGCGCCCTGCGGAGACTTTTTTGAGGCGCGATTTCGCTTCGTCAGTCAGTAACTGATCTTAATAATGCCGTTTTGGAAGTAGCAACGCGACGATGCGAGACGGCGCAAATATCAAGTGTGCAGCAAGCGTTTGCGCACGCCGGATGGTAAACAAAAAAAGCCTTTTGCCCTCGCCTTGTCGGTTGCGGCAACTTAAGGCGCAGCAGCATGCCATCACACCGAACCTCTTGTCCCTAACACGTTTGATCCGTTTGTGCGTACAGCACTTTCGTTGCACAGGCCCGAGAATGGCAGTCGGAGCGCGCTGGAAAGAAAAAAATATACAAAAGCGCGACGCGAACTTCCACGTGACACGGATTGGCCAATGGGGGAGCGGAGGAGGCTGGGGCGACAGGAGGCGGCTAAGAGAGGGCGAGGAGGAAGCGCCGGGGTGAGCGCGGTGGCGGCAAGATCTAAGAATGGCGCTACTTTTATAAATATAGGGGCTTTAGTTAGCACTATCGTCTGCACGCGTCAGCTCCCGGACGGAGCTAGCTCTAAGGGAGCTGACGGATTGTTCGAGAAGGGGAGAGGAGTCTAGTCTGTGACGTGATTGCCGCAGCTCGGGGGCCAGTGCTTACGTTCGCGCGGGTTCCTGTAGCGCCGACTACTCGTTTGTTGTGCGCCTCACCGCGCTGCTCTCGCCCGACACCGTCGTGGGCGGTGATTTCAACGCCCACCACGGTGACTGGGGCAGTGCCAGGAGCAATGCGCGGGGAGGGGACTTGTCGTCTGCCGTCGCGGCTGCGGGCCTCACCGTCCTCAACAGTGGGGAAGCGACGTTCGTGCGCCGGGACGGAGTCGCCACAGTAGTGATCGATCTGGCGCTTGTCTCGGAGCGCTGCTCTTACTCCTGGCAGCGTGCTCCGGACACCGCCGGATCGGATCACTATCCGATCACCCTGTGCCCCACCAGGCCAAGTCGTTGAGCCACGCGCGTGTACGCTGTCGTGCGGTGGCCGCTTTTCCGCGAGATGTGTGCGAGACCGTCGCGCTCCAGTGATTACTTCGCGCACATCGCGGAGTGCGTGGGCCGTGCCACGACGCGCGTGATCGTCCCCGCCGGAACGCCCTGCCCCGACATCAAGTTGCTGAACGTCCGCGCGGCTCGCCGACGTGCTCAGCCACGCGCGGCCCGCTCCGGTGCCGCCGCGGACTGGACTACGTACAACCGTCTTGACGCGGTGTGCCGGCGACACGCGAGGCAGCTGCGCCGACGTAGCTGGGCGGGCCTGTGCTCGTCGCTCGCAAAACCCCGCAACCAACACCGCGGCTGGCGCGTCCCGAGTGCGCTGCTGAACCCCAGGACACCACGGTTCCCTGTGCTCGCCATCACTGTGGCGCACGGCATCAGTGAGCTAGCGGTCGCCGAACAGCTGGCGGACGCCTTTGCTGCTGTCGCCACCGCTCCCCTCGGTGTGCCTGCGGTCGCGCTACGTGGCTGTGTTCGTGCGGGGTGGAGATCACTCAACCCACGCGCAGGCAATCACAAGTCTGTGCGAGGAAGACTTCACCTTTCACGAGCTGCAGCGCGTGCTGTGCCGAGGACGGCGCCGCAGTGCGCCCGGGCAGGACGGAGTCACCCACCAAATGCTGCGCAACCTGGACGAAGATCAGCGACAGCTCCTGCTCAACGCATTCAACGGTGTCCTGCGCAGCGGGTGCCTCCCGGAGTCCTGGCGCTCTGCGCTCGTGGCGCCAGTGCTGAAGAGTGGCAAGCCGCCTCGCAGCCTCGCCTCGTACAGGCCCGTCTCTCTAACGTCAGTCCCTGGCAAGACGATGGAGGCGATGGCCTTGTCGAGGCTCCAATGGATTGCGGACATCCGCGGTGTTTTTCCGCCTGAACAGTGTGGGTTCCGCACGCATCGCTCCACGGCCGACTGCCTTGCCGCCGTTGTGGGCACGCTGGAGCAGGCGAGTCGCGACGGCCACGCCGCGTTCCTGCTGCTCTTGGACGTCCAGAGCGCGTTCGACTCCCTGCCCCACGACACCATCATGTCGGCTGTGCGCGCTCTTGATGTAGAGGGCAGGCTTCTGGCGTACGTGCGGGCCTTCCTAACCGACAGGTCGTCCGTTGTTCGGGTTGGGCGGGCGACCAGCTCGCCCCGTTCAGTGACGTGCGGTGTGCCTCAGGCCAGTGTGTTGAGCCTCTTTCTGTTCAACCTCGCACTCGCGCCCATCAGCGAGTGCCTGCTCAGCAGTGGGCACCTCTCTGTGCGTGCCGTTGTCTACGCGGACGGCGTGGCGCTCTTCGTCCGTGACCCGCCGGCGGCGATGGCGCGGATGCGTGTGCAGCTGCAGGCGGCGGCGGATGCGGTCGGCGACTTCCTGAGGGCCATTGGCCTGCGCTTGTCGGCGGCAAAGTCGGAGGCCATCATGGTCCATCCGCGCGCTGCTGCCCGGCGCCACACTGGCTGCGTGGTCGTCGACGGTGTCCCCCTTCCCTGGCGGCTGACGGTGTGCTACCTCGGGCTCAACATTGACCATCACCTGACATGGTTCCCCGCCGTGAAGCGGCTTCGCGCTGCCATGCGGAAAGTTGAGGGCGCGGTGCGCGCGCTCCTCGCGTGTGGTGACGGCTGCCCCCCCCCCACCTCGTTCGCGGTTGGCATGTACGGTGCAGTGGCGCTGTCCAGGGTCCTATACGCGCTCCCACTGTGCAACCTGCGACCGCATCTGTGGCGACGCATCGACAGCGACCACCGACGAGTGCTTCGCATGTGCCACGGCCTGGCCAGTGCTTCTCGTGTCGCAGAAACGCTCGCGGAAACCGGCACCTGGCCCGTCTCCCTCACTACCGATCTGCGCGCCCTTGGCCACTTGGAGCGCCTCTCCCGTGCCCCCGGCGCCGGCCCCATGCTGTCATACCTGCGCGAGCTGCCCAAGTCGCGTGTGGGGGAGCTCCTCGAGCTCTTCGACTGCCTGGTGGTCGACGCCCCGGCCTCCCCTGCAGCCTGGCCGCCACCGAACCAGCGTGTGCCGTTGCGCGTGTGCCTCGACCTGCCGGGCGTCCGCTCCAAGCACCGCACGCCTCGTTGCGCTGTGGTGTAGGAGGCTGCTGCTCGGATACACGATGACCTGGTGGGGAGGGCACACCTGTACACTGACGGTTCTGTCCGCCAGGACGGTTCCGCGGCCATCGCCTGCGTTGTGCCGCACCTCGATGTCGCGAGACAGTGCTGCCTGTCCTACCGAGCTACCTTCACCACAGCGGAGCTTGTGGGTCTCCATCTGGCAGCCGACATCCTCGAAGAGTCGCCGTTCCTGAACGGAGTGGCGATTCTTTGCGACTCGAGGTCCGCATTGCGCCAGCTGCTGCTCGACGAGCGCGCGCCGCCACTGGCACAGCGCGTTGCCTGCATGCTGCATGCTCTGCAGCAACAAGGGTGCGACCTGTGGATCCAGTGGATACCGTCGCACGTCGGTGTCGCCGGGAACAAGGCAGGTGATGACCTGGAAAAGCGCGCCCACGATCCCCTGTCCCCGCTGTCGACGCGAGTCAACTCGTTCGACGTGGCGCGGCTTCATTTCAAACAGGAGCTCGCGCTGCTCCACCCCGCCACGCCTGCTTCCGGAATCCGGCTTCACGAGGAGAGAGCGAGCCTTCCTCCTCGCACTCCGGACCGGTTCCGTCTGGCCCGCCGAGCGCAAGCACCGCCTCCGCGGAGCCTCCTCGCCCCTGTGCCAGGACTGCGGTGCTGTCCATACGCTGCAACATCTGAAGCCCCAACCAGACGTACGCGTTGGAAAGCGTACGCACGCGCCGCATCGCGCCTGGGCGCGTACGGCGTCAGGCGCGGAGACTGTGTCGCGTGTGGGCGCATTGCGGCGTGGACCCCTACCACTGCTAGAATTTTCGGCAGCTTCCGACGCCTACGCCGGAAGCTGCCACCGCGTCGCCCGCGCGACGCTCCTCACGTGACCCCAGCACGCCTATGACGTGACCACGGCGAACGAGCGCGACTTCCGGAACCACTCTTCGCGCGGCGTGCAGGCAAGCCCGGGCAAGCTGCGTGCTTTGTATAGATACATATAGATACATGTATAAATATATAGATACATGTTAAGTCAAAACTTAGTGTGTTTAATTGCCATCTTTAATACATTGCTTAACGTGGCCGTTAAGCGAAGGCTAGGCTGTCTTGAACATGCCAACCTATCAACACTGCTTCGCCGCGACGAAACGCGCAGGGAGGCGCGGCAACTCGTGCACTGTTTGGGTGCGCGCCCTCTTCCTCTATCGGACGCGACGTGACGTCGAGTGAGCGCGGCGCGTGCGTACGCTTTCCAACGCGTACGTCTGGTTGGGGCTTGATGTGCGAGTGCAGTGCTTTGTCGACGGCGCGCGCCACTCCTGCCCGCGTTTACCGCGCGCAGAACCTCCCCTGCTTGACGGTGGAGGAGGTCTTGCACCCCTCGGGCTGCACATCGAGCCACGGCAAACTCTTCCGCGCACTGCTGAACTTTGCCGACGACGTGGGTTTGGTCGACCGCCTGTAGGCCTCCCCTGTGGGCTCCCGGCGGCTCTTTCGGGGCGGTCCGGGATGCTGCGTTGGCGTTGGGGTCCGGCGGGTGTCTCTCGGCGGCTACGCCCTTCCTCTGTTTGTCTGTTTGTTGTTGTTGTTGGTGGTGGTTTTTTCTTTCTTTTTTTTCATTTTTTTTTCATGCGGCGTGTTCTCTCTCCGACAGTGTGCGACGTAAACCCCACGCGCCTGCGGCGCCTTAGATGATGCTGCTGCTGCTTCCACTCCTGCGCCTGCGACCTCCTTCCCTTCTCCTATCTTTCAGTCCCCATCCCCCTGTGCAGCGCGGTTGAGGTGTCCTCTATTGAGAGACAGTTATCGCGCTGCACTTTAACCCAATTTTTCACCATTTCCAACTATAATCTCTCTCTTGCCGCAGCGGCGCGCCGCCGGTTGGTGTGGCCGCCCTGCCGCAGCTGCGTGTTGCCGCTAGTGTATACGTGCCATTACGCAGTCACGGTAATCGGCGGCAGCAGTCACTACCACCGGGGTACCCTACAGTATCGGCCGCTCATGCGCGCGGGGTGTGTTACGGGGTAGCGTTTCACGGCGTATCACGTACCGCGCTAAGCTGTAGCCATCTAATATTAGGATCTATCCCAGGGTGGCAACACTCCATTTGCTAGTAGATACAGCGTTCGACCGCTGGCGCCACCCTGCGCCGCTCGCGCGTACCGCGTTTCTAGGTGGTTCCGTTCACCGAGGGTGCTCGAACGCAATCATATGACTCGCACGAATGCAACCCTTGGAATCGTGGCTGTATGGCTGAGTGTTACGGCGCTCGCTTCGGGATGATGCGTGCGCGGGTTCGAAACCCGCTATGGCTAGATTTTTTTTCTTAAGATCACGCTTTTCCCCTTTTTTCCTCTCTGTTTGCCAGCGCGGTCGCTTGAACCCCGGTGCCACGGCGGCAGCCGTGGTGCCGGGCGCCGAAGCGAAGCGGCGGTCGTTGGGGGGTTGCGGAGCGCAGCGTAGCAACACCCCAAATAAAAAAATACTGCTCCAGTCAGGTAGACTGCTCCCTCCCTGATAGTGAGATTATATTTGGATCATCAAAACAGTGATGCGTTTATAATCCCACCGATCCCAACAGGAGGCTAGTCATCACCAGCCCAGCGTTTTCTCCGTCAACGCCTCCTCCGTTCCAACGGCGGCGGCTCGAAACACGGTACGCGCGAGTGGCGCAGCGTGGCGCCAGCGGTCGAGCGCTGTATCTACTAGCAATTGGAAATACGCCCCCGGGTGTCCTCTGTACGTCCGGCCGGGAAACTTCAGTCGCGTAGCTTTAGTCGCAACGTGTACAAGTGTAAAGAGCGCTACGCTCGCTTCTTCTTGGCTTGCCGAAGCTCCTAATGTCCAGCAAGCTAGGCAAACAAGTGACCGCAGAATGCGGGCTACCACCACTGATGGCTGTCGGTAGTTCGAGCGAGAGTAGACTACCACGGAAGGCCCGAGATATCACTGCTTGAGCGTTGGCACTAGTTGGAGGCTAGCTAGCTAGCTAGATTCGGGAAAGCTCGTAGGATATGGTAAAACAAAATGCGCTCGCATTTATGCGGTTCACTGGCAGAATTACTATGCATGCGACTGGACAACGGTGTAGTCGGATATTCTAGCCTTACCAAAGAAGGTTTTTATCTTCAGGGCGCAGGGCGGCAGAGCATGCAGAACAAGACCGTACTTAATACATGACAGATACGTGCGAGTACCGTAATTCAATGAACCTAGAGGCAACATTCTTGGAAGGCAAGCCGCTACACACGTTTGTCAAACACTCCGTGATGCCGCCAGTGTATTAAGTACCCATTCAGTGTACGAACACAGTGACTATGCACGAGACCCTAAAGGTGCACAGCGCTGACCGGACACCTTTCGTGCTTCTAATGCAGGAGTGCGACGTGGCTGTGGGGCCCTTGGCGCTGACCCAGGACCGCGTCAGTGCTATGCAGCCACTGCCAGCCTACTTCTACGCAGATGCAAGTCACATGGCCGGCCGTAGAGAAGTATTCTTCAGTGATGTTTTCGGATACATATACGCCTTCGATGAACAGGTGATTGCTGCGATCAACGTGCTGCTTTAGTCTTCCCCTACGGGAGGGTTTAGGACTGAGACATAAACCAGAGAGGGCAGTGGCTAAATGTCACTGCATCGTCCGGATGTGATTGGTAATCAGCAAACCATGTAGTATTGCGAATGGAGTTGCGACGTTGCAATTATTTTCAAGGCAAGCGACGTTATGACTCGTCACTAGCGTTACATTGGAAGGACGAAGCTTTGCGTCGCAAATATGAGCGCTGAAGCAAATTTCGTGGCGAAGTGGTGTGCTTCAGACTCTTCGCGCTTGCTCTACTCGTGGCACGTTATTTTGATGGTGCATTAGAAACGTTAGCAAATCGGCAATGTCCTAGCCTTTACGAGAACCGGAGAACTTGATGAAGCAACACGTGGATTGCAGTTCTGAAGGTAATGCATCGTTACGCTGTGGCTGACCAGTACGCTCAAACGTGTCATTGCCAAAACTCAGTGTATTACCTCATATCCGAGTATAAACAGTTCGAAATCGGCGTAATCGCCAGCGACGTGTATTGCATCTTTTTTCCCCTTCGAATTGAAGGGCAGTACAGCAGAAAGCCTTTCTCACTTCTTCACACGATAATCTCAGCAGCGTTCTAGCGCCCGGATGTCTTCGGTATTAGCATACCATCCTACGCCAGCGCATCTGCAGTAGGCTATAATTTATCCAAAATTCCCAAGAACCGTCTTTCATTGCTCCTGCATTGTTTGCGGACTTGAAATAGTGAACAATGTTATAAGCACTGATGTTCAAATAGTGAATTTTCAGATTCCAATACAGATATTCGAGAAACATTTACTCCGAATATTGAATCGAATACTGAATCGTTTTACATTTCTGAGAAAAGTGAAATGCAGTGTGTCTTTTCTACTTCGAACAATTTCAAAACAGTCTTCCAAATGCTACTCGAATTACATCGCTACAGATGAATTATTGTCCCAGGCTTAGATCCTGTGCAAGAAAAAAACAGCAAGTCAAGCACTAATTAGGCTAATTAGATTACAAATACTTTCTTTGTTACAGACATTACGGCACATGTTTATACTGGAGGCAATCGTTATAAAAGCCTACTTACGTGTTTCTACACTTCAATATGGCCATGTAGACTAAAATAACTGGCTTCAAACTATCCGTCCAACTTGCCTTATTACGCTCGTGTCACCCTGAAACTGGGCTGTCCATCCAGCCCTTCAGTGACGTGGGTGTGGGGTAAAATGAACGCGCCGTCGCACTTCCATCTTCCGACGAGCCTTTTCTGTTCGGCGTTTTGCGCAAATCTGCACGCGACGCAGGTGCGACATATACCACCTCATCGTGCGGTATGCCGAAGTTTCTTTCTACGCCGTCCTGCTTCGTTCTATTTCCGTCACCGTTCACGCATGAGCAACTAGTCCAGTAGGTTGCCATTGCTCCACAGCCGTCTACACAATGTATGGTGTTTCTTGGAACAAGCAATAGCAGAAAAAGAACAGGTGCGCACCAAGAGAGCTCAATAATGATCTTATTTTTCTTCGTTTGGATAAATTTGCATCATCTTCCCGCCGGCATTCTGGTTAACTTAAAGCATCCCACCGGCAGAGATGCTGTACAGTCCGTCGCGCTTTTTTCCATCTGGCTTTCTCAAGCGACATAGACAAACACGGTTGTCACGGTCTGGAAATGTTTCTTGAATTACAGCAAGGTCCCACAAAAGTCTTGGAGTGTTTTCATTCATAATAGGCATGACATCTCCTATTTTTGCATTACTTGAAGTGCCCTTTCCCTAGTGAGTTAACGGTAGCTGCAAAATATATTATTTGGGCCATCTTTTCTGGAAGGCATCAAGACAAACTTCTTAGTCTCCATCGTCCTTGCACTTCTTTTGTAGGCTTGGGCTACGTGTCACTCACTTAAGCAGCAGGTGCGACACCTACCACCTCGTCGTGCAGTGAACCACCGGAATGCGTCTAAAAAGTCTGCTGTACTGAGCCTGGTCTTCAGGGCGAGAGAGTAGCCGCTTACCGATCAAAAATTGAACCGGTATTAGCGATGGTTCTTCAAATTGACTTGCTAATGGTGTCAATAGTTGTGAGTTGATCAATGATTCAATTTTTGCCAACAGAGTCTGTAGTTCACCCTATTTCAAAAAGGTTGTCTTCAAAGCGTTTCGTAGTGCTGTCTTAACAGCGCGTATGAAACCAGAAACCCGAAACCACCCCCACCAGCGAGCACGCTGCGCAATAAACTTTCATTTAATTCGGTGTTCTCTGGAATACTGCAACACACGTACGTTCGTACGAAATTGACTCCCAAAATATTATCAGCTCTTTCGAAACCCTTTTAAACGGAACTCAGTTGTCAGAATAAACCACATTGCAGACACCTCGTCGTGCAGTGAACCGCCAGAATGCGTCTAAAAAGTCTGCTGTACTGAGGCTGCAAACGAGTTGTATGTACACTGCACGTATGACAGCTCCAGTAAAGATGACAATGTATGCTGCCATTGGGCTGGATGTTGTGCGGTAAGTATACAGTAAACCGGCAAAGTATATTACAACAGAAAATGATTCGCATTCTGTCTCTGTCTTTGGTTATGGGTGCAAAGAGTTCATTCATTGGCTTTGCCGTAAATCCTCAGCACACGCTGCAGTAACCAAATATTTCTTTCACCATTTGTAGGGCTTTAATAATTCATTAGCTTTGCCGTAATTGAGTATGTGTGCAACGAATTCTAGCTTGTACAAGGCGTCAGTGCTCTCTTTCGATCTCCTGTTTGGTGAATTGTTCTTCTGCCAGAAGTGCAATAGTATGCTTCTCTCCGGTCATAATTTCTTTCTTATTAAGGTCTCGTCCTATTTGTAATGAGCCTCTTTCATTACCAGAATGAGACGTGTAATCTGAACCAAACGCAGTTTCTTGTACTTTACCGATTTAAAATTTATTTGCTCGTTGCGTTTCATTCATTGACAATTGTCCTGTTATTTTTGAGCCCGCATTTCTTGTGTTTTGATCGATAACAAAGATCCAGACCCTGATGTTCATACTCTTATTAAGATTGTTAATACGGGAGAGGTCTACCAAAAGAGCGGCATTTGTCGCGGTAACATGCAATATCCTTGTTTTTTCTTCATCACCTTTCTCCGGAGAATTGAAAAGTACAGTAGGCTAAAACTCATTTTTCTGGGATCAGCCAGTCAGGTTCGATTCCACAAAAGGTGCTTTCTTGGCGACGCGTCCCTGTTTTTAAACCACGCGTGAGTAAATTGGCTCGGTTGTGTTCCGGCGGACAGTATCGCCACTGCCCTGGGGTGCTATGCAGGATGCCCCGAGTTTGGCGAAACTCGGGATCTTCACGAGCTCTGGCGACGCCCCAAGATGAAAGAACTAATGGTAACAAGACAAAGTTTGTCCGTCGGCACACCTCCAGTTTCATTGGTTTATCTAGATTCACTCTGGGTGGCCATCATCCCTTGGGCGTTACCATATGGGCGGTCGACAAACTGGGGCTCACGTGATCATACGGTCGGTGCATGGTCGTGCATTCTTTCACTTGTTTGTCGTTCCACCGAGTGCATTAGAGGCACAAGCAAGTTATCAAATAAATGCATTTAGTACAATGATATTAGTCACATTACCGTAGGGTATAGGTGTTTTAAAGTTTACAAGTTGTACACTGAATGTGTATTAGACTAATTTGTAGTTTAATCGTTTCGCGTTATACCACGAGGGCACGCTCGCCCTCCTCTTTCTTCATCTGGATTGGATTGGCGCGACTTGCTACGTGCTTGCGCTAGCATTTCCGAGCACAGATTGGTGTGCGCTTGGTTTTCGCGCTGGGCTTTGAACAGATCACTCGTTGCTCTTTCTCTTTCCTATGGATTGAATTGGTGCGGCTCGCTACGTGCTTGCGCTCTCATTTCCGAGCACAGATTGGTGTGCGCCTGATTCTTACACTGGGCTTTCAACAGATCGCTCGTTGCTCGCGCTAAAGTAAGGCTTCGAGACGAAAGGAGCGTCGGCTAGCGCAGGAATGGTTTGCCGCGCGCTTACCGTGTAAGCACTCAGGAATGTCGGAAAACACTCATGCAAGGATAAAAAAAACTACGCTTTATTTTCTTTTACATTGTGACGCACCTTCATACTGGCTGGCGCCGAGAGATGGCTTCTAACAACCGCAGGAAAGAGTCTTTATACTGGGTTGCCCCAGCGATCCGTGGCTTCTAACAAACGCAAGAAAGGGTCTTTGCAGCGCACGTGGCCGTTGAGTGCCACCACAGTCATCCCAGGCGGGACTCCAGCATCAGTGCAGTTACTCTGTACCCACTGTTGACGAGGTGGCGCTTCACGTTTTGACAATAACTTTCTATTTTTTGCTTGTGAACGCCCGTGTTGGTTTCCACAAAGTGCACGCTGTGGTTAACTGTCTCCCAATGCAGATTGAGGCATAGTCCCGTTAGCATCCACTGAATTTGGGATACAGTTGTACGCGGACAATTCGTCACTATGAATAATGGTCCCCGATTGAACATTGGCTGCACTAATGGCGTCTAGCGTCGCCGCCTTTCGTCGGTCGACCTTGAAAAGCAGCAGCACCCCTCAGGTCACGCAGACCATGCCGAAGACCCATGGGCCACCATCTTTAACACCACCGTAGTTTTGGCGGCTCGGCGGAACGTTGTCGCCCCTCATTAGGCGTCGTCGATTGCACTTTTGCTCGCCGCGAAGAAGGCACTCGTCAATTTGCGCTGTCTTCCCGGGGCCGTCGAGTGGAGTTCGCGCCAGCAGCTCGTCCCTCGCGACCTTACGGGGGTAGCTCCTCCAGTCGGCGATGGCGTGCTCCGATAGAGGAAACAAGTCTACGGTCTCTTTCAACATCCATATGTCTACGCTTTTGCTCACGCAGTACGTGAGCCAAATCATTTGCCGCCTGGAGAGGTAGTCGTTCGGACGGCCGAGGTGGTCGGTGTTGGCGCAGTAACTTCCTTCGCCTCTCTGCCCGTGCCGCGCAGCGGTACCGTGTACCTGCCACAACTGATTTCGGCACCTGTTGCACGGGAAGGCAGCCCGGCGTCCATTCTGAGTCTTCCAATATAATGTGACTGCTTCGCCTGCTCAGGTTGGTTGGTCCGGGTTGAACCCCAGGTGCTCGCAGGTGCTCCAGTACGCCGATGACAACGCCGGACCTGGCCTGGGGCTGGGGCGCGGTGGACGAGCTTGCTTGAAACAGGAGAGAGCCGAAGCGATTGCACGAACTATTCCTCCGCAGCCTAGTCACACCAGTCTACGCTGGGAAAGCATAATTTGCCCGCCACCCTATCTGCGCAGACGACGGCCTTCGCCTAAATCGTCACACAGCCAACGCACTCACGTTTTGAAAAGGCAAAAATGACGCTGAAACTCTACGTCGGGCATGTAGGTGAACGGGTCCAGATGGTCATATTGACGCTTGCTGCCGCTGGATGCGATTACACAGGCTGCTGCTGCCGCCACCATGTTCCCGAGTTCAACTCGAGGGGGTTTCGCGATGTACGAGTTTGGCCCGAGTTCGCGTGTCAATCAAAACCACACGTCACGCCCCGCGCGAGGCATGTAACTCTTGTGCGCGCGCCCGCCACGGTTGGGCCACGCCCAACTTATTTTCCGGCAACAGCGACGTGGTGCGGAACTGAGAGGCATCAACAGTCTTGACCGCCGACAGAAAATACGCACAGCACACTGTCATCGGTGATGCACTGTAACTGAGAACCACTATCAAAAACAAAGCGGCGACTTTCGCTGGCTCATGCATCTATCTTCTTAGGCTGTGATGGCCCCACAACATGGTTCATTGTCTGCATTGTAGCGACGTAGCGCACAGCAAATAATTATCGGAACGACACTGTAGCTGCTTGCAAGGCGTCGATGCGCCGTGGTGGATGACGATGCTGAGCAGTGCGTAGTGTTTTCCAACGTAAAGGTATCGCAGCTGTTGTTTGAGATGGCTGCTCTGTCATCGGTGGTGTATCGGATCTGCAGTGTCGCAAACACGGTCAGCGCCGAGAAACGCTCGGTTTTTTGAACCCAGTGCGATGGCATTTCTTCATCACAAGCACGGCACACTAAATAGTTGCAACCTCTTCCTGCGTTCGAATTTTAATTTCCTAACTGCACACAGGAGCCATCACCCACCAAAATGCGATTGCTGCGCTGTCGTTACTATATCTATCTGCGATCGCTGTTAGCTCAGCAGCAGAGGCAATCGGCAAGCACATTGGAGAGAACAACACACTCAAACTCTGCGTATACATGCAACGGAGGCACCTTTACTGGGCAAGCGATGACAAGCGATGAATTGTGTCACTGGGCAGCGCGCTCTTCTTTGCAATGCATCGCGAAGGCTTCCCGCTCGCAGATAAACGGGCGCATTTTCACTGTGCTGCGTCACTACGGACCCTTGAATACCGCACAGCCATTTTGCAGTGACAACCGTTGCTCCCGTCGTTTCAGTTGGTAAAGCGGCGGCCTTAATAGCCGCCTAACTGAAGCACCTGCGGTGAATAACCATGCCGTAGAGCTGCGTTGCCATTCCCCTAATAGTCAGGAAATGGAAAGATCATTGTCATGACTGACTTTATCAAGGATTAGAGTGCCTCGATGCGCGCGGGCATCAAGGCACCCTATCAAGGATAGCACTGCAGTGCCCCTGGCGACTGCTCACCGTATGAACTCCCTCGTGCGTGCGACCCTCTAAAATGTATCCGCTTGTAAGCTTTCGCCTCACTGTCGCCACTCGCGGCAAAAAAGTGCAAAATTTAATAATTCGCTCGATATCTGTTTGTCATCAAACATTTATGGCATTCCAAACGAAAAACAGATACTTCAAGAAATAAAGTGTTTCGTATTTTATTTGTTGCATTTGAACGTAATCGATTGAGGGAAAGTGTAGGCGCAACAATGCACCGCATGTGCCCTGTTCGCATTCGACGGAGGATAGGAAGATAATGCTCGAAAGAGGAGGCACGCCCTTTACGCGCCCTAGAAAGGCGTGGCAAGTGGCTCACGGCAAGTGTGCAGATAGACAGCGGTACAGTCACGGTATTGCTAAATGGTGATAATACGTTGATAACAATACGCGGCGCTGGCGCGTTTTGCTGCGCAGTCTTCTGTGCTTGAAGCGCGGAATCACTGTGCCGCGCAGGGTGCGCTCATGTTGTCATACGCGGCTTTATCTTGACATTTCTTTTTGCCTGCTGTTCTTGCACGTTCCTTGCTATCTCCGTTCACTGACTGCCATCGAGCAAACTCGGGTGAAACTCGTGCGAACGATAAACTCGGCGCATCCTGCATAGCACCCCTGGTCGACTTAGGTATTGAATGTTGTTTACCCTGTTCGCTACGAAAGCCTTCCATTTTTCAGCACCTGAGTTTATCCATCCAAGAAAGGCTGTTTAATGAGACAACAAAAGTGTTTCGTACGCTGTCGATATTTCTCTCTGCACAGTGCGCATCACTCGTTTTGCCGTTAGAGCTCCCCACAGTCGCGGAAGGTTAGCCTTTTCAGCGGTGCCTCTTCTGATTCCGCAATCGCGAGTCTTGTTACCACTTCTGATTCATTGGTCGCTATTCGATGATTAATTACGGCTACGTAGGCTGCTGGACTGGCATTTGGAAAAAAATGGAATGTTGTTTTTCGCGACGGTCTTGTCGTCGGAATGATACGTGGGATACGTATCATATTCACGAGACGAAGATTCTAGCACTATATTCCCACTCGGTCGCGCATTTCAACGGGCAAAATATCCTCTCAATTCAACTTCTTGTGCCACAGCTGTTGGAAAATTATTTTCGCTTTCACTGCAAAGGGAGACAGGAAATTGTAAGGACCGTAAACTTGAGCAGCCGCCTTTAGTACAATTCGTTTGTGGTCGACATGGGTGTCACTAGCTGCCTAATTTCGGAGTTGTCTAACCCATACATCGCGTCTTCAGGGTACCAGAACGTCTACAATTTTCTTTGTTCTTAGAACTGTGAACTTAACACCATCGTTGATATCAGACTGTCTCTCTTTACTGAGATGCTGAAGATTTCGTTGTCCATTTACGTTGTTTGTTGCCGTTACGTAGATGCATTTGTGCTTCGTTAGTGACGTTACCTTAATTATTGCACACCAACAACGCTACCTCCGTCATGTCTGCTCATGCCACAAAACCGTCGACATAAAATGATGCTTCAGTTGCCTCGACACTTTGTTCCTTTTTGCCTTTCGTAGTCTCGCCATTATGATGAACGTGGCACTCAGAAAAATGGGCTTGATGCTGGCTCCCAAAGGTACACAATCCATCCTCCATAGAACTGCGGTCTACTTCAGTGAGGTTAACTTGCAGAAGAGCCTTCTAAATGCCTGCTGTGACTGCGATGTTGCAGGTTCGGAACTTCAAAAGGAGCTCAATCGCCGACTGATTCAAGTGTGGTCCAGCATGCAAAACTTCATTTAGTGACAGTTTGCCGGGGCTACTGGAAGAGGCGTCGAGGACAATGCGTGTTTTTGTTGTTTATTGTTGTTAATGACTGCCATGTGCGGTAAATAGTGGATAGACACGGACTCTTAGTGTATAGGTACGGACTCCGCTAAATCATTTTCTTCATACTCCTGTATTGACTTGTCGAATCGAGCCAAGAATTCTTCGTTGTTCAGGAGTTGTCGTGCCAACTTCGTGAGTCGACCCATTATTTCCCTTACATTGCTGTCTAATTTATCGGCGTACTCTTCCCATGGGAAGTGGACTTCATACTTCCTATCAACTTTCCTAACGGTTCATTTTAATTCTTGAAGCACTGTGTCTGAAGTGTAGCATCCGTTTCAGGCAGTACTCCCATGTGCTCGACTTCTCAGAACGTCCAGTTATTTTGACATATCATCGTTAAAACAGCGGTTTTGCGCAACGACTTTCATCACTGTTGGTGTAAGTTTTTCTGAGATCTTCAAAAATTTCGACAGGACCCTGCAACGTTCAACCGAACAGTGTTTCTACGGAGATCAATTGATTATTTAGTCTTCGGATTGTTCCTGTAGCAACCTGCCAATAGTAGTCAGATTCCATTAGGACTACTATACTGTCTTAGCTGTTGGTCATACCAGTGCCCCGTGCGAATTAAAGACTGATACCTATTTCTGAAAGCGTTGACTCAGGAAGCGAGAAGAGTGTCCTGTGGCAAATCGTAGAGACTTCGAGGCCTAAACTCAAATCTACTTTCCATCATACCGGGTCTTCACAAACAGCTCTACAGGTCCCTGTATCTTGGGACAGGAGGACATTCACCAAATGAAGAGGATTGTATGCTTTCTTGTCCCAGAAATTTGCATCAATGTTTTCGTGTTTTGTCATAGGTGATGAATGCGCATTGACTTCCGCCATTCATGAAGCAACGCACCAGGCATTGATGGCATGAAACTTGAGCCCAAACGTTGACCGTTTGCAGCAACACGTGGTTATCATTTTTGGAAAGCGCACTTGTGACTTGTGCGTTTTTACTTTTTTCTGCTCTGCATCACTCACCTATGGTCTGGTGGGGGACTCGCAGAGAAACGCGGAGTGTCTTCCTTGGCATAAGTCAGAACGCAAGAACCTGAATTTCTACACTCCTTTGCATGGTGACACTTGCAACGCCGAAAGCATCGTACGCTTCGTATTAAGCTTTTATTTTTGTCTTGTCGGGACACCTCGTCGTCGCACTTAGTAAAAGGATGTTGGTCTCAGCCATAGAAAAGTCAAGCTTCCTTCTGATGAACGTAGGCTGTAGGTAAAGTAAGAGCTGAGACAAATAGCGTTGAGCACATTCCACTTGCTTTGTCCTGAATTCTTTCTGATCGCTTGAGCCCTAATGAGCAATTACAAAAGCTTCTTTTGTGCTGTTAACTCCCTTTTTCAAAAACTCGATAAGTTACGAACAGGTGCTACTTGTGTATACGCTTCTGGACTTGTTTTGGCAATAGCGAAGCACAATACCCGGAAGTACACACACTTCTATGGCAACTTTTAAGAAGGTGTCGTACGCTTCTTGATTTAAGCCAAGGGCCTCAAGGCTTCGAACGTTCTTGATTACTTCATCATAAAGAAGTTGCAAAGAAATCACGTCATCGGCTGAAGCCACAAGTTTTAATGGAAACAAATGACTCATGTGATCGTTCGTGGCAACTTCCTGTCCTCCAAAACATTCTTAGAGCATTTCTATAGCAAGTTCATCATTTTTTTCTGTTAGTGAAAGGCCAGTTATGCAATCCTCCGCTTTGACAACAACGTAGCTCTTTAGCGCTTCAGATATTTCAACTTGCCAACGTTGGACAGGTGCTCATTATTGTCTATAGAACACTCGTATTGATGCCCAAAAGAGCGCCGGCCTTGAAAGTTTCCATCAAATTCGCTGATATCCAATTTTAGAAGCCTGACGGTAGGTCGAGTTCCGCTGTTCGCGTGTTACAGCTTCCCTGCTTAGACCAAGCTCTTGAGTGGCGCCAACTGACTTCTGGATTTCTTCTATGCGTCTGGTAATTTTAGACTTGGTCAAACATATAGCAATCTGACAGCTCTCAACGCTTTCCAGTTTCGATTCAAATTGTTCCTCTTCTACAAGCTGCTCGGTCGTGATATTTCATATTCGTAGGGTTGCCTCTTTCGTCCGGAGAACATTGAAGTTGTCTTGCTGCTCACATTGTGTTGTTGACATCGATGACAGCAGCGAGTTGATGTCGCTCATGACCTTCGTCACTCCGGCCCGCAGCGCACCCCGCTTCTTTTTATGGCAATCAATTCTTCGTTGGGCTCAAAGCGGGATGGGCAGGGCGCGCAGAGCTTAGGCTTAACTGCTGTTCCCAGGGGCTGGTAGTCGCCGTGTAAAATGCCGGGTCTAGACTTCACTGGACGTAGCTGCGTCGATCCTCGTGAGTGCACCTTCTTCGGAGGTCCATTGTGCTCAGGTCATTGTCGTGAAACGTCGCGTTCTTCGCACCATACTTTTAGAGACCCGTCTACACCATGTACAGTGTTTATTTGAACGAACAAGAAGAGAAAAAGAAAGGTTACCCGCAAGAGTACACTAAAATTAGCTTTTTATTTGTTTGTATAGATTTCCAACCGCACCGTTTCCACTTGTGTGAAAGTGTTACATCCTCTTTGCAGGAATCTACATTGCAGAAGCTCTTTGATGGCGTTAGAGAGTGCTCACTTTGCTGACTTGTTGACAACCAATTGAACGACACAGTGCTCAAAAGCTGCCGACATTGCAGGTATGGATGGGCATCATCATTTCGCTTGCAGCGGTTGCCATCCTAATGGTAATGTTCCAGAACAACTTCAAGGCAGTCGGCTCAGCAGGGAAACTCTTGGAATACGCATTTTTGCTCTTCGCAATGCTTTTAACCAAAGGTATGTGGACTGACACTGCCGACAGACTTTCCCGTTTTAGATCAAGCTGTTATTTCGGAATCTGATGAAACAATCTGTGGTTCCCAATCCCACGAACATGTGTCGCGGAATATCTCGAGTTCCTTAGGCATTTATGTATACACTAATGTTTCAATTACACATGGTACGTGTTACGTTCCTTAATTGTTCTTACGTTTTTCCCCCAAAAGCTGGTTTCTTGTATTTACTGAAATCCGAGCACAAATGACAATACAATAATTGTCCCGCCCCTTTAATCCGAACCGTAGACCAGGTGTTCTCTGATTAGTATTTGCGCAAGGTACGCTAACGTCTGGGGCTTATTCAGAGTGCCTCCTCGGTTCTGTTTCTGTGTGCAGTGAAAATCAAGAACGCAGAGTAGTAATAAAGTGGGCGTCTCTGAGGCGCAACTACTCAGCAAACACGTACAGATAATAAGGCTGACGACCCATCGCCCGTCATGGAATGAATGTGTGCGACTTGAAGGAAGCGCTGCCAGCAAGCGTCTTCATCTGTCGATAATATGAAAAGCAGCGCGGAACTAATTTTATCCCCTTCCTGAAAAACGCTTGGTGGCTACTTCATTCAGACAGGAAATAATTTTTTCGTCACCTCGTAGTAACACTGCCGCTAGAGAAATAAATAGCCCGCCGCGGTAGCCCAGAGGCGATGACGTTGCTTTACTGAGTTCGAGGTCGCTGGTTCTATTAGGTATTTCAATAGGAGAGAAATGCAAAAAACACCTGTGTACTTGCAATTAGGTGCACGTTAAAGAATCCCAGGTGGTCAAAATTATTCTGAAGTCCCCCACTACGGCGCGCGTCATATTCATATTCTCGTTTTGGCATGCAAAGCCACCTGGACACAATTTAAAGTCATAAATATGCGAATATGACGCATCATTTCATACGCACCAGTAGCAACAGGAACATTCAGATACCAATCTATACTTTTGAATTTTTTTGATGTGTCACAAGCAGCTGTGAATTTATATGACTATTAAACGAAATCTCTAGTGAACTTGGCACGGAAACAGCGCAAAGGAACAGAATGGTGACGAGAGGAGACAAACACGGCGCTGCGTTTCTCTCTTCTCATCACCGTCCTGTTTATTTGCGCTGTTTCCGTCCCAATTCAGCAAGCTTCTGATATCTACACCTTTACGGTCGTCAAATTTGTTGGTATGGGGAAAAACAGTGTTTAGGGATGAGGATGGCGGGGTTCTTAAATGACCAGTAGAGGTAAACACAAAGTAAGTTTTAGTGTTGGCACGTGCAGCTCTTTTAGTTATATGAACTGTACCGCTTCTGTTTGTTAATTGTTGTTTGCCTGTATTATTTCCTCTTTTGTCTAAATATAATTTCATTTCTTCTCTTTCGTAGAAATGGTCTCGCTCATTCAGTGCGCTGAGACTTGGACTCAGCTACGTAATATCCTCTTGTAAAAAAACCAAACCTCACAAACACAAACTGTAACTCAATAAAGTAAGAATTACGCCTTCGATAGCGGGGTCTGAACCCGCGTGCCCCAGCGTAGCAGCCTGATGCTCTGCCCATTACGCCATATACCCCTACTCGGCGCGTTAATATATCGACATGAGTGCATAGTGCAAAAGAGGAGGACAGAAGAAAGGGCACAACAGAAGCGCCTTTCTTCTGTCCGAGGCTTTTGTGCCGTGCCGTCATGTCGATAATGAATCACCAACTGGGCCAAGCTTCCACTTTATCGCGTCAATACAGCAGCCTTAACATATTTCTCTTTATGAAAGCTGGCGCTTTGAGAGGCCTGTTGCGTGCGTCACTTTGCATGCAAGAATTATAAAAGTGAGAGCTACCTCCACCATACCCTCGTCGCCGCTAACGCGTGGAGACTCTCTGTGACATTGTACTGCCCTAAGGACGCGCACGGCATTGCGGCTTATGTAACACTCCTACACTTTTGAACAACTTTCTGCGGCCATGAAGGGGTGCAGCTTCCGTACGAGTTGTTGCGTCAATTAGTCTTGCCTAGCTTGGCATCGCTTCAGGTTACTTTGAACAGGTAATGGGATGGGGGCGGGGATCAGCTTACGTTCCACGTGCGGCGGCTTCGCATCTGCCCAAATGTGGAGTACAAAAGCAGAAAAATAAGCCGAATTCAGAACTCAGTCATCTATTTTGTTTTATTTTGGAGTTTTTTTTTAAATTTGGTTTGTCTCTTTCCCAGCCTAAACTAACGTGAATGAGAATGCGGCACTATTTCCAGGCGCGCTCTTACTTGTGCACATGCTGCCTCGGTAGCTTTTTTTTTCATCGCAGCATAATGTTGTCCACGAGTATATACACAGCCAAAGCACGACACGATTTTGGAGACCATCCTTAAAAATTTCCGATCCAGCTTTCTGGTGCTCCAGGAGGTGCGACATAAAATATTTCTCAAAGCGTGACAGAAAGCTCGTGAAACACGAGAAAGTGCAGTGCGACTATGCGCGCAGCAATTTTTTGTATTTCGCCGGCTTTCTTCCAGCCTTGGAAAAAAAGGTTTTATGTAGCATGTATTGAGCAACAGAAACTTGCATCGGGAAATTTCAAGGATGGTGCAGAATTTTCTGATTGACACTTTTGCCAAGAATATATTTGAGCAGTTGATAAATAATAATAACTAATTATGTAATTAGGCGAAATATAAAAGATTGTCTGACTTGCTCCAACCGACAGTAAACAACATTACTTTGGTTTGCCGAGCTACGTGGTACTTTCATATTCATAGATTTTGGCCGAAGTTTCGTGGGACACACGGTATAGTCCGCCTTAAACTCAAAACGAAAAACTGCTTTCTACCACAACCTACGCCAACAGCACAAATTAAGGTGTCCTGAACGCGCACTGCAACCGTGTTTTTCGCAAGCTATATATTAATAGATTATACGGAGAAGATGTTCGAATTGAGTTTACTGATCATTCGCTATAACACGGTGTGGTTATACAATGCCCTGGATCTCTGCTGTGCAAGAAATTTGTAAAGAGTAAAATTTGCAGTTCACAAAAAGTAGGTATTTAATATAGTTGCTGCACTTAATACGTCTATGGATAGCCCACAAGATGGCAAAGATATTGCGATTTTTGGATCACATTAAGAGCCTAAATAGACAGGGCCGTGAACAGGAAGTATAGATGGTGGACTAAGATTGGACATGTAGAGGAGAGAACGAGACTCAAATAATACGAAATCTGCCCAAGAAGGGCGCCAATGTGATCAAATAATCTTTCGCAAACTCCCGTTTTCAATTAAATAATGTTTTCAATTAAATAAACAGAGCGTTAGAAGCTTGCCGGATTGGAATAAAAAAGCGGCGGCTATAACGTAAAGCTATTCCTAACTTTTGTATTCCAATTCTGCAATCAGCCATCCACGATTGGTGAAAAATTTTTCGGGCAGCCGGCACATCGCCTGCCTGTCATGCGACGCCACGAAAGCTGCGAAAACGCCCCATCTGAAATGACATGTACACTCTGATTGAGCATGCTTATACCAATCAAAAGTAAATTAATTATTTCTCATTCGACGCCTTTTTCGCCATTAGCCCTCTGTCATTCGTCAAAAGTTTTCGGGCTGCACCCACTTCGCCTGTCTGTCACGCGACGTCACAAAACCACGAAAACTCACCGCGTGAAAGTGACATGTACGCGTTAAAGATGCATTAACATGCCAAACAAAAGCGAATTTTTTTTAATAGTAGGAGACTGCCCCGCTTTGCAAAGAACAGAATATGGCTGTCCGCCAGTCGCTATGGAACTGGCTACTCGGAGCTGACGGGGTGCATGGATTTATTTGCGTATAATACATTTTTTTTCCGTAGCAGTGTAACGCTATAGATCCCTTTTGGCAATTGTACCACATTGCTCTGCCAACTCTTATTTCCTGAGGATCCGTTTTAGCGGCATCGTTAACCTTCCGCTGCACGCCGCCGCAATTTTCGACCAGCCACCGCAATTTTCGACCAGTTACCGCAAGTTAAGCAAGTAGAAGCGGACATATCGCAGACGCCGGCACCACCCTCCTCACACAGTTATCTACATTCACTGCGCAGTCTCGGCCCCAGCAAAACCATCTCCACTTTAGCTTGCTCCTCCCCTCTTGTCATCCAATCTGATAAGAAAAACTGCTGAATGTAGGCAATGCTATTGGCTTTGAAAGCAAACAAAAGTGACATCTTATAAACGAGGGGAGCTTTTGCTTGGGCTTTTCAAACAACGCTGCGGGTTACTGCCCAATTCTTTCGGTAGTGGTTACGTCAATTTGATGTCAGGAGATTCGAATAAAAACAGATTGGAATAGTTTTACGTTATAGGGCGCCAGTAAGAGTGCGAAAGTGCGACAGCTTGAAAAGAAAACAAAGAGTAAAAAATTTGAAAACAGGGGGTTTTTGGGTGCTAAAACCACGATCTGATTATTAGGCACGCCGCAGTGTCGACCGAAATAATTTGGACCACCTGGGGTTCTTTAACATGCACCAGAATTTAAGTATACGGGTGTTATTGCATTTCGCCCCCATAGAAATATGGGCGCCGTGGCCGGGATTTGATGGCGCGTCCTCGTGCTTAGCAGCCCGAAAAAAAATTTAAATAAGAAACTAAAAAACAAGAGTCTTATATATTTCAATCTTGGTAAATAGCCTTCATGTAGCACGCAACTGAACAACACAAAGCTGGATCCAGAATTTTTAATGGCAGTCTACAATTTTCTCATTTACACTATTGCTCTGAATATAATATCTGAGCAGTTGACTAAATAATAATAACTAATTATGTAATTTGGCGAACTACAACAAAATAGTAGTATACAGGGTGTTTCAGCGAACAATTTCATTTTGTTTTAATTGCCTGTGGCAGATAGCACATTTCCACCCCGTGAGCTGGTCTACTCGAAGAGGGGGACATTACTTTCACACAAAAATTACATGCATAATCGACTAATTAACAAAGGTTTACTAATGAAGCTTTTGTGGCACATATTGCAACTCACAAATTCTAGCAGGCGAGAGAGCAAAGCATATCCACTTGAAAATGATGGTGTGGATTTACGCGATATGCACCGTCAAACTTGCGGTAAAAATACACTGTCGTTCCACTTACTTTCTTAACAAAACGTCGTTTTATGCATTGAAGCTCAAAATTAACTAGAACGCCAATGCATTTCTCGGCAAAGTGCGGGATTTAATATCTCGAAACTCATGTCATCCTAAGAACGCATTCCAAATGGATACGATTTGGTAACTCCCCGGCTAGAATTTGCAACTTGCAATATGTGTCATAAGGTAATTAGAAACTTGATCAGGGAGTTTTTTTAATTAGTCGATTATGCATTTCAATCTTTTGTGCAAGTAATGTCAGCCTCTTCGAGTAGACCAGCTCATGAACTAGAATTGTGCTATCGGCCCCAGGCAATTAAAAAAAAAATTAGCAAGTGTTCGCTGAAACACCCGCCAAATGGAAATTGAAAGGAAGGAGCACACCCTACTCATTTTTTTATAATATTGCTGTTTAAAAATTGAGAAATACCATTGTACCACGTGACAACACCTCAATAATTATCTTCAGTGCTAACGTACCCTCGGACCGCCTAACCGCGATGACTCAATTGCGCTGCCGCACGCCGTCGGCACCCTTTTTTTTCTTATACTTTGCGTGCTGACTACAACCTACACGGGGTTCGCTGATGCCGTCTGGATTTTGACGCTTCTAACGCATGCCATCTCAACGTTTCAACAACTCGATCATCGTCTCGCTCCTGCGCGCCTTCGAGTCCAGAAGCGTTCTTTTTTTCAACTTTTTTTATTCAACAGGGGGAGGGGGGGGGGGGCAGGAAGTGACTGACAGCTTCTCGAGCACTCAGCAAGCCTGGTGAAAGAATAGAAAAGGAACAGTTGTAGAAGTGCGACATTGGGACGCTGTTCACTCATAGAAATAATACAGTCTGCACATGTACAGGCCTTAGAATTGACTTTTTTTGCCTTTTCCCCATATAGTTTTACTCTCTCTTCTCTCTCTCCCTCTCTCGACTTCTTTTGTCTGCCTCCTTTTCCTACGACAATTATTTCTTGCAAGCTCAGGCTTACTACCAGTCTCCACCTAAAGACAATACATGCAATCTTTAAAACAAATTAAAGCCTCCCAATGCCTGAACCATAATAATACATCCGGCTACTAGTCAGTAGGTCGTGTATGGATTGCTGCCACATTGCCAACCCAACCCCCGAAGAACATACCGTAGTTTTTAGACGGTAGCCTACCAATGTTCAGCAAAGGACAGAAAGCCACCTCACAACCAGAACATGTGGGCCTGGTGCTCGACAGGTGTTTCAAAGCCACACGCGTGCAAGTGACACTCGCAACTAAAACATTGTAAGGCCTGTTCTTGACTGCCTCTGGTTTTAAATAATGATGAAACACCTAATTCACACTGCTATAAAGCGTTTAGTAAGATTCGTGTTTTTGTCAAGGCTATAACTGCAAGGACTAAATGGCGGAAGTGCCTTTAGGTTCAATTCGTTCCTTTTCGTTCCATATGAAGCTTGGTCGAAGGGGGGGGGGGGGGGCACGCCCCCTGGCATTATGCGCTTAAGAAATCTTCGAAACTCGCAAACACATGAAGCGGGGATTACGGTGTTCTGCTGGTGGGCACGAGGCCGTGAGCTCAATTCACAGTCGCGGTCACCGCATTATCATAGCAGTGCAATGGAACAACTCTCGTGTACTGCGAGAGGGTTGCACGGTAATTTCCCTATGCAGCCGAGGTTAAGTCAGCGTCATTCACTGGGGCGTCTCGCACAGGCCCTTAGTTGCTGTGGTATATTAAACCTTATAATTTAATATCAGCGGTCACAAAGTCATCATGCCAGCTGCCATTTTCGAAAACCGCCTAAGAAATTTCTTCTTTGGTGTCCTCTAGTTTTCGGAAGAAAAAGCTGCGCAACACGCTGGACGCTGTGCAAACGGTCACTCTATCGCACTAGTAGCGTGCAGGATTTAGTCCAGACGCTAGCCATTAGAACCATCGTTTACAAGCGTGTTTATGTCATGGTCTTATTGAGATTATGATCCCGCTACTGCACAATGCCCACAGCGGTGCGATTTTCTTTTCCGTTTAAAGAACAACGGCATGTGTTGGACAATTCTTTGCAATCGTTTTTTTTTTATTTGCGTACCCTGACACGCTCATGATGCAGTGGCAAACCGAGTCATCGGGTCCACTCGCGTTTTCGTCTAATGAAAGTTTAGCTAAACGCATGAATTGAGCAGAAAAGTTAAAGCTGTGTGAACATTTATAAACCTATGATGTAGCGACCTCTACCTGCAGATTTTTATGTCACGAGTTCATGGCGGGATGCGCGGACGCAGGTCCTTCTCGGTGCCCGGAGAACACCCGCGTGCTCATCGGAGTGTGGTGGGTAGCCGTTGTCTTCACGACTACTTCCTTCACGAGTCACATGCAAGCCAGCATGGCCATAAAGACTGAGGTTCCCCGTCTCGAAAGTGTCGCTGATATCGTCAAGCACCGGCGCATTGTACCTACCGTCATCGATGGCATGGCTTTCGATGTCTTTTTTAAAGTACGTACGACATATTATCGCTTGTCTACTTCGATATCGTGAGTGGTGTGCTGCCCTGCCTCTGGATAGGGCTTACCACTTCTCGCTCGCTTTTAAATAACTCATCTCCGAGCATGTGGAAAGCACGGCCCGAATTCACAAAACTTCTTATGCTATAATTTTTGGTAAGGAAGAATTTTAGCCAATCCAGACGCCAGACATAACATTAGTGAAGGCGGACAGCCAATGGCCAAGCGAACTTACGAAATAAAAGATTTGTGAATCTAGCCGCATGTTTTCTTCTTGTACGATATGGTAATGTTTTTTTCTTTTGGCAGACGTCCGCCAACGCCGAAGACCAAGAGCTTTGGCGCCGAGTCCAGCAACATCATAGCCAGCTTCCCTTCAATAAAGTCTTCCGGCGGGAAACTTATGAAGCTGTACTGGATGGTCGACAGGTAGGGCAAATCAGTGCTGACAAGCTTGGATACACTTCTGTAGATTAGCTTAAGGATGTTCAGAGGCGGTAGTGGAAAGATGTAACACCTTCACTGCAACTCATGGGCATCAGCTGTCTTAATGTTTACATTAAACACGAATGAATTTACCGGTTTCAGGACCTAATGGAATACTCTCCGCTTTGCCTTCAAAGCACACAACTATTCCGCTGAACACTTTACGAGAACGTTACTTCGCTAGTTCTGGCCTTCGTTAAATTCTTGCATAAGAAGTAGGTCTTAAGCTACACTGCGACAGAGAGAACGGAACAAAACGCCGCACGGAATTTAGACATATATGGTGCTTTGGAATCATGGTAGTTCAGTAGACGAATGAGCTGTCAATTTTCGAAAATTGGGATAGCCCAATTGTCGCGAGTTCATGGCGGGATGCGCGGACGCAGGTCCTTCTCTGTGCCCGGAGAACACCCGCCTGCTCATCGGAGTGTGGTGGGTAGCTGTTGTCTTCACGACTACTTCCTTCACGAGTCACATGCAAGCCAGCATGGCCATAAAGACATACAACGACCTTCTTTTCAGAAGTATCATAAGGAACAATGTGAAATACGGTAAAGTAACGCATCGATATCAGAAACACATCGATGAACGTTTACAACGCCACCCGGTTAGAAATATTGTAGAAACCTGAAAATGGATTGACTCCAATGAGGATGTCATCATGCGAATAATTACAGACAAAAAAATTACCCACCTTTAATCAATTTCACAGTGCGACACCACAATGAAGACCTTAAGGGGCTGACGTAGTTTGAGAGATTGAAAATGAATAAAACGTGTTGCCCTGTTTCAACATTTACTTCCTGGTTTTGGTCCCGCAGGTAATTTAATATTGTTAGAACCCGATGCCCATAAACACAATTATTTTGTGTTCATGGGCATCTTGACTGCCTCAATCTTAGAACAGTCTGTCTACCGGGAGCAATTATTAGTTGACAAACGCTTTTATTTTTTAGAGCATATAGATAAGCTTGGCTTGTTCACGTAGGTTAATTGAAGAGGCGGGCACTACTTGCGGGGTAGCTAATAGAAAAGATTCAGTAAAGCTTGAGTTATTAGCTTTAGGGCAGATGTTACAATTATGAAGATAGAGCAGCGCACTTTTTAAGTTAATTGTTTTTGTTTATTATTCATTGTTTATTTCAGTGACTGCCAACAAGTTTAAAGCCTCGATGACAGCTCACTAGTACGTTCGAGACCATGAACATAATAAAATATGAACACAGAACAGCATTTCAACCAATATCGCATGCTAAATATATCAGGAGTGAGTTTGCATCACAAACTTAAGAAAAAGACGTACTTGCTACGCTCATTTGCGTCAAGCATCCTGTGTGCCATCTTTACACAGGCACTCAATTGAAAACATCCATGTCTTATGAACTGGAATTGTACACCTGCTGCAGCCGTGTCATGGGGCAAGTTAGAGAATATTAGGGCAAAACATACCAGAACACCTGCTGGTTTTCAGCGACGGAACCCGAAACTGCAACGATGCTAGTAACATATGACAATCAATCTGCCCAAGCACCCCTTCTCGCAAGAACTTGGAGCCAAGCACGAGTCTCCTGTCACGCAAAGAAAGAATACGAAAGTCAACGAACAGGCTTATCTGTCGTAAATATACCTATCGTAGTAAGTACGAACGAATCGGCGCTGGACGGCTTAGATTAAGTTACTATCGTGGAACTAGAAACAGTCAATGTTGAGCTTCCTAGTTTTTGCTCATGATGTAACCAAAACATGCGGCCTGATGTATGGTGCATCAGTCGTTAGTATGATGCATACTACATAGCCGTTCCACAGAAAGGGGAAAAGTCTCGTCAACACCTTTTGTGCCTTGGAGGTCGTACTTTAACGGGGTTCTAATAGAATTCCACACAGTAGAAGCAAGCTCTAATCGCCCTCTGACGAGTGCGCAGAACAATGTTTTGAAACGTTCAGGATGCCGATACTTTTTTGTAAGTCTAGATATTAAGCCTAAATGCCTCATGGCATGACTAACAATACAGGATGCATGAAGGCGAAAATCCAGCCTTGGATCTACTTAAACGTCAAGGTCACGAACATCAAGCACACGAAGAATACTATCACCAAACATAGTTTAATTAAAATTCGTGTGCACACACGTTCTGTTAAAAGACACCAGTGAAGACACCAGCGAAGTGACACCTACTTAGGAGAAATGCTAACACCGCTTTTTAAATATTCATCCGAAGTTCTGCTGGAGCGCATTCGCGTTCTACTTAATGTCGGGCTGAAGTGCTAGAGTGATGCTTTTGGAAACTGCTTGGAGGAACACCTAGTTATATCGTAGAACCTTGTAAGGATGGATATTCGCAGGCGTACATTCTTTTTTTTTTAATCAGGTCACCATTCTTTCACTGGCCGACCATTGTTACAAAGTTATTGCTCCGCGCAAGACAAGCCTACATGTATCGGAAATTCTCTTTATAGAGATAATCTTGTCTAATGAGATCGCATGCGTGACGCGAATGTTCCTGTACATTCTGGAATTTACGCGTGTACCAGAAATTACGATCGGATGTACGATGAGTCGTGCATAAACAGTCGTAGATGCACTTAACCCATCGATAATATTTCGACGACCGACATCGTGCTCGCTGTTAGCGCTATGTTCAGAGTGTTACTTATATGTATATATTTGTAGGGGGGGGGGGGACAAGTGTGCCCAATAAACACATCCCTTCTTAAGTCGCGCATTTGGCTGTGTCTTATTTTGCACCGTCACATCAGTGTGACATCCGGTGGAGGGGGAAGTGCTGGGTATCAGCTCACAGGTGACCATTGCTTACAGGCGATATTGACAAAAGCCGCGTTTGCATCAATGAGACAGCGGCACGTCGCATTTCCGAGCGCATCACGGCTACACTATGTGACAGCGTTGACGCGTGGCGCATCCCACTTAGTTCGAAATAAGCTGGCACCGGTTTCCGGCGTCTCGCCGGTGAGAGGAGAGCACACGCTGGCCGCGGCCTCACTTTTGTTCTCTCCCTCGATGCGATACATGGCCATACGCCAGCGTTTACATGCACCCCGTGAGTCGACTCACCCGTATCTATATACCCTCTCCTGGCGAACTAATTCGCGTTGCTGGCGCATTACCCCAGGATACATGTGCGATGGGCCACTTGTCAAGGTCCATCTAAATAGGTCGAGAAGCTTGGAACAAAAAGCGTGCCAATACCTATTGCCAGAGATATCAGGTAATGGTACACGATTGAAGCGCGACTAGGTGAGGGGGGGGGGGGACAAGCACAAACTAGAAAAGCTACGTGAAAAAAAATTCAAGAATTTAAAATCAAAATACTCTCATACGAGTAAATATTCCATTTCAAACATTTTTGCTGTAATCAAACAACAAATTTTATTTTTTTCGATTTCCCAATTTATCAGTCCGTTCTTGGTGATCACTACAAACCAGTGATTATGGCGCAAGACTTGGCAAGACTCTGCAAGCCGGCTATTATTGCGGAATGGCGTTACTCACTTCAACGCGGTGGTTTCGTTCAAGTTTTTAAAAAAATTATTTTCTTGCGTGTTTGTTCAAAGTGTGACGTGCGCTTCACTTGAAATTGTGCGTGACCTATCGCACGGCGTTCAATTGATTCAATAGCGAAAGGTGTGAGTGCAGGCTTTTTGTTATTGAGCAATTTCACGCTGCGGCGTCCGACGCGCTGTCTCTCGTCGGGACGATAAATGCAGAACGCTCCGCGCAGAAACGTCGCGCTATGTTCGTTCACTCTCCGTAACACACACTCTGAGTGTCCGACAGGCAGGAAGATTAGTAAATCGAATGTTCTCTAAATGATAATGTAGGACAATACTGTCTTGTCTGATAACTGTTGGATAAGAATGCATGGTGTCACACGGAATTGCCAATGAGTCTGTGAAAATGTTTCGCATATGTTGCCATACATTACGACTGTGTGCTGGGCATAGTTATTTTCATTCATTGAAGCATATGTTTTGTTTGGTCAATTATATTGGTTTCATTATTCTAGACAAATAAAAGTGAATTTCCTTTTAAAACCTCTGTGGCACAGTCATTTATTTTCATACTATTCACTCACCTTCCTAAGGAACCTACTGGAGAAGCTGCCGTCAATAACTGCCTATTTATGTCCACATTAAGATACACACCACTCGAATAGTTTATTGACACACTGGCGCTTCGGCTGAGGCGAGTCGCAAGCTCCCCTCAGCCTCAAAAGAAAGGTATACTGCTGGCGTAGCGGTCGAAATGCCGGACGCTGAAGAAATTCAAACATTCGTGCCAAGCAGCATAAGACCTTGACGTCACTGCCATTTCCGGTTGTAATGTCATTTTATTTTTAATTTTTTTATGTTTTGCTTGCTGTTTGTTGTCCCCCCGATGCGTAGATGGCGACGGTTGCAACGAGCGGCCATTTTCTCGACATGTGGACTTCTATGGGGGCTTCGCTACCACTTTACGTATACCTTGCACTTGTCGCACTCATGTAAACGTCACTAAAATCTGCTTGATCAGCGCAGTAGATTCCACAATGGTATAGCTAGTGTTGTAACGAGCAGTACGCTTCTTTGAGCGTGTTTTGAATTTCACGGTATATATAATTCTGATGGAAGCAATATCTTTTCTGGTGGGCAGCGGAGGATTTGGTCCTGCCTTTTTGGCTGGCTGCGCAGAAACTTTTTTCGGAGACTCCTAAGGTCAAGTTAGACTTCTGTACAGATGTTAGGATGCTTGACCGTGTGCACTTGCTCTTACCGCGGGCACGTTTCCTGGCGGACTGTCCCGAGCAGGACAGTACTTGGGGGATGATACGGTAGCGCCGCAACACGGCGCTTCCATGCGCAATACCAAGAACGCATGCACAAGGAACCACGTGACTTTTCTTCGTGAGCTTCGGAGTGAATAGAAGTTCAGTTGTTGTTTGGGATGCGTGTTGCTTATTTATACTCGCTTGCCTCAGCCCACCAGCGTGTTCCAACATTGGTGATCCGGATGTGATCCGAACACGCAACCTTCTGAGCCGTCGTCGAAAGGTTCACACTGAGTGGACGGCGCACAAGACATACGTTGCGAATGAACTTATGAACCGCAGCTCATTGTTGACCCATTCACTAGGTGGGGGGGAGGGGGGTATTGTAGCGCCGCAGAACGGCGCTACAATGTCCGCCTTACCTATACTGCAGACCCTTCACAGTCGTTAGTGACCACCACGCCTTGCGCTATATGGCAAATTTGTGGGACAATTTAGGTCACCTCCCACGGTGGATTTTCCAACTCAAGAAATTCGACATTGCTGTGATTTACAAGTCCGGACGAAAGCGCTCTGAAGCCGACTGCCTGCCCCACGTCGCTATTGACCCATCGCCGAAAAACAACCAGGACGACGACACCTTCCTGCGAACATAAGGCGCAGACGAGTTTGCCAAACAGCAACGTACAGACTCGGAACTAAGCAGGCTTGTCGATCACTTGCGAGGCAAGAGCTCCCTAAAATATCTAAACGTGGACTGCCTTCGTTTTTGTTGCAAAACGACGTCTTCGTAAAAAAGAACTTAGCTGCCACGATGGCTTAGTGGTTATCGCGGTTCCCGCCGCGGAGGAGCATTTCGATGGTAGTGAATTTCAAAAACGTCGTGTGCACGTTACAGAAGCCCAGGTAGTCCGGGGTCTTTCACTATGAAGCTAAACATTTCGACAGAATTACCTGTCTGGTTGGGAAAAGTGATTAAGACTTAGAGATTGACTCCAACCAAATAAGGAAATTTACTAGCCCGACGTTTCGGAACCAATTCGGCTCCTTCTTCAGGGGGTATTCTTCGGAGGTGGCGGTGTGCCGCTTTTAAAGGGTCCGTCGTAACAAAGGAGAGGAACGGGGAGAGAGCGTAAGGTGCCGAGACACTTGGCAGGGCACCTGTTCTAGACAGACAAAAGAGGTGGTGGGTGGGGGGAGTTAGGTGGGGGGGGGGGGGGGGGCTTCGGCGTCGCTGGTCGGCTGGGTTGAATTATGCTGGGCGCCCTTTAGTCGCGGGAATGCGTTGACGAGGAGGGACAGGGGACGAGTTGTTTTGGTGTTGCTGACCTAGAGCGGGGGGTCCTTTCTTCCCTTCGTCGCGTCTGCAAGGCCATGAACATACAAAGAAGGAAGAATGCCCTTCACGCGGTTTATATTACCCGCCGTGTTCTGAATATGCCAACACTCTAGTAGTAGCCTTTTTTGCTAGTTTGTCTCTGTGTGAAGGATTTGGGTTTCTTGGAAAGAAATCTTGTGGTCGGCGTCTTCGGAATGTTCGGCGACGGCGCTGCGTATTCGGTTGAATGTTCTGACGTCGTTTTCATGTTGTCTGATTCTTTCTTTTAGATTTTTGGTTTCCCCGATGTACGACGCCGGACAGTCGGCACAGCTGATTTTATAGAGGACGCCTTGAGCTTTTTCTTTTGGTGGACGGTCTTTTGGTTTAGGAATGAGGATATTCAAAGTGTTCATCGGTTTATGCGCGACTTTCAGGCCTTCTTTTTTGAATATTCGGCTGAGAGCTTCGCTGGTACCTTTGACGTATGGGATGGACACTCGTTTCTGTGGTCGAGGGGGAGTCAACGGTTGGAGGTCTCGTAGTTTTTTCTTTTTTGTGGTCGGGTTGTTTTTCGAATGAATTCCGTTGTATAGCTGTTCCTTTTGAGTTCGTTGAGAACCGTTCTCGTTTCTTTCTTTTGATCTGATTCCAATGTGCAATGAGTTTCGACTCTTTTCAATAAAGAATTTACGACCGATGCCTTGTGATTTGCCGGATGGTTGGATGCGAAGTGTAGGTAGCGGCCTGTGTGGGTTCGTTTTCGGTAGTCTGAGAAGTTTAGATTGCCGTTGGTTCGTGTAACTTGTACATCTAGGAATGGTAACGATCCGTTTTGTTCGTGCTCCGACGTGAACTGTATATCCGGGTCTATGGAATTTAAATGGCTCTGCAGGTTTTCGACCTGCGACTCCTTCACGCCGCGACTAAAGGGCGCCCAGCATCGGTCAACCCAGCTGACCAGCGACGCCGAAGCCCCCCCCCCCCCCCCCACCTAACTCCCTCCACCCCCCACCCACCACCTCTTTTGTCTGTCTAGAACAGGTGCCCTGCCAAGTGTGTCGGCACGTTACGCTCTCTCCCCCTTCCTCTCCTTTGTTACGACGGACCCTTTAAAAGCGGCACACCGCCACCTCCGAAGAATACCCCCTGAAGAAGGAGCCGAATTGGTTCCGAAACGTCGGGCTAGTAAATTTCCTTATTTGGTTGGAGTCAATCTCTAAGTCTTAATCTCCCACTATTGCGTGCATAACCAGATCGTGGTTTAGGTGCGTAAAACTCCAGAATTTATTTCGTTTTTTTTAAAGAACTTATCACCAGTCCGCATCAACTATCTTCTCGTTCTGCCCTCAGCACTGCGGTCAGAGGTTCTGCGCGCCTATACATGACGGCCAACCACTGGTTACTTTCAGTTATCCCGTACGTTGGCGAGGATAAAAGAGAAGTATTACTAGCCGCGCCTTGCTGCCGATGTCAGTCAATACGTCAAGACGTGCCTAGACTTCCAGCGGCGCAAAGCACCACCACCAAGACCAGCGGGATCACCACAACCCAACAAAACCTCCTTGCCTACCGTTCCAGTAGATCAAGATGGACTTATCGGGGCCCTTTCGGATGTCTACATCCGGGAATAAGTGGATCGTCGAGGTTACCAAGTACCTTACGCGATACGCCAAAACGAAAGCCCTGTCAAAAGGCAGCGTGGCTGAAGTAGAGAAATTCGCCGAGAGCAACTTGTTAAAAATAGCGTTGTCCAACATGGCGGCACCCATGGCTCCCGCTTCCGCGTAAATTCTCGTCATGGCTACACTCTCGCTCGCGTTGATCGCCAGTAACAATTGAAATGAGCTTTCGCATCCTCTAAACTGACCTCAAACGATAGTTATGAGTGAGTAGCGCGTACAATTTCTGAGATCGTTTGGAGATTCCGACGTCCGTATGCCTAAACGAGACGTGTCCGCATAGCAACAACAGCATGGTTGCTAATGGATTACCTTAGCTTCGACACGTTTGGCACAAGGCACCAGACGGCGCTCTGTTTTCTAACGTCCTTCTTACGTTTGCCTTCCCGGACGTTAAACAAAAGGTCTTGAAGGGACGCGCACCATAACGTCCCTCAAAGGTGCTTCATTTAACCTACATCAGGCGACTAACGCTATTCTAAAACTGTCTAATGTCATCGTCGAGCACAACATGTGGGATGCCGTCCTACCGTACATAACCTTTGTTCACAACACGGCTGCGCAAGAAAGAACGCAGATGACGCTGTTCAAGATGGTTTACGAAATAACGCGGCGACAACGCTTGACACCATGTTGCCAAGCATCAGGGACTAAATAAATGTCGCCGCAAGCCTCCAGCGCGCTGAGGAAGCTCGAAAACTCGCCTTCATACGCATCAAGCACCTGCAAAAGACCGACAGGCGACACTACGATCTTCGATGAAGCTATGTGTAGTACTTGCCGGGCGACCGTGTTTGATTTTGGATGCCAATACAAGCCAACTCGCACTTAGTGAAAACCTATTGCAACGGTAATTCGGCCCATGCGAAATACTCCGACGTCTTGGTGAGCTGCATGGACTATGTCGTCGTGTCTATGGCTTCATTCAATAGTAGCAGCGCCTTATGCGACCGCAAGTCATCCACGTAGTGTATTTTAAGCCATTTTTCTAACAAGCTGTAAAACGTGAATTTTTAATTGTTTCTTTAATTGCTTTTCTTTTACGTGCCTTTTTCGTTTTCATCTTTTGACTGCAGCATTGCTACGACGATTTTTAAGAGGGGGCCATGGACAAGTCTACATTGTTTCTTCCGGTGACCGTTGTTTTACGGGCGAGCCACTCTTACAAAGATATCGCTCGACGCAAGGCGCGCCTACAGCTACTGAAATATAGGCGAAGGTTGTCGCCAATTCTACGCGTAAACCGAGAGATTCTTGTTGAATCAGATTGCATGCGCCACGCGAGTAGTGGTGTACGTCGAGAACGTAAGCGGGCATCAGTGATTATGCTGCAATGTATGATGAGTCATGCACAAATAACCAATGCACTTGACCCATTGATCCGATTTTGACGATCGGGCTCCCCGCAGCTGTTGCGCTCTGAGTGCTACTTGTTCTGCGCACAAGTTAACCGAATGAATAGTGAACTTCTTATGTGACGCCATTGGCAGTGTCTCATTCTTCACCGCCGCGACAGCGTAAGAATGGGCGCCATAACGTAAAGCTATTCCAATCTGTTTATAATCGATTTCTGCATCCAGCCCACCACAGTCGGTCAGACATCTTTCGGGCCATCACCAATTTGCCTGTCTGTTGTGCGACAAGTAAACCGCAAAAAATTTCCATCTGTACACGTGTACACAATGGTTATGCATAATTAGGACGAACGAAAGAAAAATAATTCTTTGCCATTCTACATCTCTTTCGCGATTAGCGTTTCTCTGTTGCTCAAAATGCGTGATTTTTGACCAGCCACAGCAAGCTAAGCAAGGGGAAGAGGACTAATCATAAATGCCGGCACCGTCGTCCTCATACAGTTATCTAGTTTCAGTGCACTATTGTCGGTAAGAAAAGTATAATTAAAATGTTATATGTACGCTGCCCCACTCACACACAATTTGCATAGATGCACCAGCCAATATGGTTCGCTTCTTTAGCTGACGTAGAGCTGTTTCGCTTGTTTAAAACAATTGCCTTTTCCGAACATATCGCGGTTTGTGTCACTGGTTTCAGAATGAAGCGTGGTCATCTCAGTCAAACTTATGGGGGATACTGATAGCACTGCTAGCCAAAGAAAGATTCTAGCTTGAAACAACTAGCGCTTATTTCCCAATTAGCCTGCGTTTAGATTACGAGAGGAAAGTCAGTAAGCTGAAATTGGACTCCAGATCAGTTGGCTATTTCTCAGAGGTGAAGTGTTGGTTCACTGCGTCAGGTGCACTGAAACCCTCTCCACTTCTTTGCGGTCCTCGCCTCTTGTCAGCCAATATTAAAAGAAAATCCTGTGAATGTATGCATTGTTATTTCCTTTCAAATGACACAAAAGTGCCCTATAGACAAGGAGAGCGTTTGATCGCGTTGTTCAAACAACAATGCGACTCACCACCCGATGTTTGCGTTTGCGGTTACGTAACTCTGATGTCAGGGGATTGTAATGAAATCAGAATAGAACAGCTTTACGTTACACGGCCAAATATCTCCGAAGCGAAATATAGCAGCGGACTTCGAAACAACGACGTTACACAGAATGAAAAAGCACGAGCGCTCGTGTTCATTCTGCGTACCGTCATTGTTTCGAAGTGCGCTGGTATATTCCACCAAGACTAGCAACTAGCCCACCACGGTATAAAGGTTATAAAAAGGGATAAGGTGACTCAGAAAGGCTGGCCAACGTTGCGTTGGGAGGACCTTTCTTTAGGAAGATGTGTGCAATTCTCTATGCTTGTATAATATGTATTGTGTGTACATTATCTTAGTGTCTCTTTCTCGTGTATTAAGACTTAGAGATTGACTCTAACCAAATAAGGAAATTTTACTAGCCCGACGTTTCGGAACCAATTCGGCTCCTTCTTCAGGGGGTATACTTCGGAGGTGGCGGTGTGCCGCTTTTAAAAGGTCCGTCGTAACAAAGGAGAGGAAGGGGGAGAGACCGTAAGGTGCAGAGACACTTGGCAGGGCACCTGTTCTAGACAGACAAAAGATGTGGTGGGGGTGGGGGCTTCGGCGTCGCTGGTCGGCTGGGTTGACCGATGCTGGGCGCCCTTTAGTCGCGGGAATGCGTTGATGAGGGACAGGGGGGGGGGGCATCGGTCAACCCAGCCGACCAGCGACGCCGAAGCCCCCCCCCCCCCCCCACCTCACCCCCACCACATCTTTTGTCTGTCTAGAACAGGTGCCCTGCCAAGTGTCTCTGCATCTCACGCTCTCTCCCCCTTCCTCTCCTTTGTTACGACGGACCTTTTAAAAGCGGCACACCACCACCTCCGAAGAATACCCCCTGTGAAGGAGCCGAATTGGTTCCGAAACGTTGGGCTAGTAAAATTTCCTTATTTTGTTGGAGTCAATCTCTAAGTCTTAATCAATTTTCCCAACCAGACAGGTAATTCTGTCGAAATGTTTAGCTTCATTTCTCGTGTATATATACTATATTTTGTTCTGTACCCATTTAGTTTTTAATGATGCCCTCCTTATAAAACGCCTCATACAAGGGGTGTCAGGAAATTTTAAATAAATAAATAAAAGCAAAACAAAATCGGCAGAACCCATGTAACTGTGACTGTTGACGGTAATGTGTTTAGCTTTTAATCAATCTACCGACACGGTTTATTGCCAACGTCGAAACGAGTTATGTATGAGGCGTGTGCTGCAGCGGTACTCCTCTTTCGCGCTTCTTGAAGAGCGCTTGGCGCCATCTAGTGGGGCTGCCGCGAAGCCTGCACATGGCTTCCGAAATGCATGGCACGCCGTTGCGTGTGAATGCTTAGAAACCTTTAATGCGGCCACCGGGCTCCTCTTACGCGCTTATTTCTGGACCCGCAGTGTATGTATTTCGGCGGCTGTGTATGCATGCATGTATGTATGTATGTATGTATGTATGTATGTATGTATGTATGTATGTATGTATGTATGTATGCGTCTATTTCGGGGGCTGTGTATGTATGTATGTATGTATGTATGTATGTATGTATGTACACAAGTATGTATTTAACCGTTTTCCCGCCTACCCGGATCACTGGGTAGTCCATAGTCTATTGGGTGGTTTCAAACCTTGTTCAAACCCTCTAGCTGCTTTCAAACCATGTTCCCTCAGCACAGCAGCCATCGATGGCTGCTGTGCTGAGGGAACAGGGTTTGCAACCAACTATCCGACCAGCTTTGGTCACTCTGTATGTGGCAATATGTACATATGGGCCGCTCTTCAAGAACATCTTTCACGCCGACAATGGTTCACTGTATATACGGGACTGGGTAGGTCGAGGTGTTCAGCTAAACCCTGTGACGCCGACACTGGGTAGGTGCCACTCGGTTTGCGCTGGTCTTCAATGAACCGCTTTGACGCCAATTTCGGTAACTCGTTACGTGCCACTACGTGCATGCCGTTCTTCAGTGCACGTCTTTGACGCCAACTAGGCTAACTAGGTACGTGCCACTGGGTTGCGCTGTATGAACGGGTGAATGCTGGTAATTAGTAAAACCTGGCTTATAATTGCCAACAGCATCTTCAGTCAGGCACATGGGTAGTTTTAAAGTCATAAAGATATTGGCAACGTTTGAACAGGTAAACAAAGGTTCCCTGACTTGTTCAACACCGCTATAATCCCTGGTTGACGTTTCTCGCACACAAACTACTCACCTTGCTCAGCCACTGGACTCCTACTAAACATCTTCGACTTCAGTGATCCTTCAATGGACCAACCATCGCTTTCACAGCATCGGATGCAGTCAGGTTACGTGGACCATATCAAGCACTGTCCCTGCCGCGTCTCCTTCGCTGAGCATCCTATCACGATATGAAAATACCTTTCTGCGAGCATAGTTGTGCTACCTGAAGTGGATGACCATTGCGTTGAGATCGGCGTGATAAAGAGACTGTGTATGGAGTGTGATTAGGCGGCTGATATAAGAAAGTGTGGAAACAGAAAATGAGGCCGATTCTAAAAGGACATCACACAAGTTATGTGCAGATGTTTGTTCACGTGTGATGAGGGGACGTCGCAAGGGTGTCAAGAATAGCTGTCCTCAGCGACGCGACTTTATTTGCCTAAAAGGCGTTTCCGAGCAAAGCTTGATGCCGGTCTCAGATGGAGAATGCATATTCAAGTTTAGGGACCACTAGTAATTTACAGGCTATCACTTTTTTCATTTTTTAAGAGAAGCCAAGGTGACGTTTTACAAACCAATGTTTCCTTAGCGAATGAGATGACTTAAGTAGGTTACCCAAACACAAGTCGAGAAAATGAGTTATTCAACCTTATTCAAGGTCATTTGCGTCTCTTGTAGTTCTAGCTGTCGCTTTTGTGCGGACAGCCACAACTTGACCTGTGGCACCCGCGAGCACGTCTTCTATTTGTCCCACATCAATGACGGCTTCGACTGCCTTCTTGTAGGCACGTATTTTTCTTCCATTGTCCTGTGCTCTGGGTGTTGGAAGGCTTACGTCAATGTCAGTGACTGCGAAAATTTTGCATTCGTCATACAGATGGTTTATGAGGAATTAAAGTGCCTTCTGAACTGCTTCATGCCCCCGTGACCTTCCAGTGCTTGATGGATCGAGTGCTTGATGGTGCTCCTTAGTGGCTCTAAATAGCACACTTCTTATTGCTTCCTACTCGACCTGGTCGTCTTTACGCCTAATTTAGAGAGCCAGATAAGTTAACAGCAACATATTGCGTCGCCTGTGGTACAGAGCTAACTTGACTGATCGAATGAATGATTGTTTAACTTTAGGGCTATAATGCCGCAATAGAGACTAATAGACTCGTCGCAGTGGAGGCCTGTCTATTTTTGACAATGTTCAGCATACCGTAATTTTTGCTTTGCACCTCCATAAGAGATTTGCCGCCATGACCACGAATCAAACTTATGCGCTCGGGCTCAGGAGGGGAACGTCCTAGCCGACAAGGCAGTTCTGTGCAGTTTTAGGAGATCTACGTTCTATGAAAACACAGACGTCAATCAGCGTGCTGAGTCCGACCTTGCTTGTTTAAAGAGTCAATAATGCGCCAAAAGCGCTCTTTGAAACGCCACCGTCGGCATATATACGTTTTCTAAACAGCTTTTGCTATACTTTTGTACTTTTGCCCCGTTACTGCAGGTAGTCTTCATGGAACAATCACTCTACCACTACGGCATTAGGCGTCACTACTCCCAGGAGCCTCCTAGGGGTCAATTCTATTTCGGAAAGGTCAAAGTTCTAACAGTTCCATGTGCGATATTCGTGAGCTACAACGCCAGCGACTTTCTCAAGAAAAGTCTGCATCAAAGGTGAGTTACATTGCTGGACATTCAGCCAATGCTTGAAAATATAACTGAACTGTTATTCTCTCGCTACATATGCGAATAATATATTAATTATATACTATGACCACAACCTATGGGCTTCCACTATGTCACTAGCCCCTATTCAGAGCATAGAAACAAGCGATTAACAGTTTTCAGGTTGTAGGTAAACACGCATCAGAAACTCACAGTGTTCAGCATGGCGCACGCAGCTATGTTTACCTTCTTGTTCAGAGGGCAAATCAGCATTTTTAATTTAGCAATTTATAAACAAGTATATAATTAAACACATTTCCAGAGCCCTAATTTTAGTACAATTTTTTTTCCTCGCATTGAAATGATCTTTTATTGTAGGTCCCACGAAAGGAGTGATTGCGGGAGCACCACTTTGTGCGAGTCAAGAAAAAGGGCACAAATGCTGGAATATTCAGCTTTGATTTTTCGACAGAACTTACATTTGTCCTCCCTTAAACCATCCAGCCAGCCTTATACTCTGTTTGAGGCAATCCTAATGTAAAAACACATCAAATAAATTTAAATGAAGCATATACCGCTCGTCCTGGAACGTATAGCCATTTGTTTAATCTTAATGTTCTCGGCGGCTTGCAGAGCTTCCGGTAGCATATTGGGCTAGTTGATTACCAGCGTTCTGGACCAGAATGAAGTTTGACTCTTTAAAGGCACTTTGCGCCAGTCAGATGGCACTGCGTTTCCATTCACGAAATAACTTTTTTCGAACGTCACAGCATTTTTGGGCTTGAATAGGATTCTTACCCAACCATTACTCAAGCTTTCTGGTTTACGAAGAGCACCTAAGCAGACATTATTTTTTCGGCGGTGACTGTCCGGGTTTCTTCGATTGTGATTCTGTACAGAAATTTCTGCTTATTCACTAAACTAAAGCAACAATTTCTTTTCTTTTATAAGCTAAATAATTTACTCGTCTGTGATATGCACGGTGTACCCTTGAAAACCGCCTGTTAGCTGCTTGCGCGGCTTTAATGATGACGTCGTTTTCAAACTCATGGCGCAGTTCCGCCTACATATTCTTTTTTCCTTCCTTCACTTCCCGTTTCATTCAATTTTTTTTTTCAGGACTATAATTGTACGACGTCATTCAGTACATTCTCATTGCTCGTCTCGGGGTAAACGCGCTAATCTGTCTGTGACGGCCTCTGTCGGCGATATGCGCAGCACCCGCTGGATCTGCGAGTCCGGGCTGCTAGATCGTCACCTGGAAGGTGTGCTGCTGCAGACATGGCGGCAGATAAAGCGCGCGCATAACGCAGTCGAGGCCATCCGCGCTGAAGACATCTCCGGGCTGTTCGCCGTCTGGATAATGGGAATGGGAATGGCAGCCGTCGCAACGTTCGCCGAGGGAATCGTGGCATGCCGAGGGCGCGTTGGGCCATCAGAACCGCGCAGCGCCCTCAGGCGGCGCCGCAACAGGCTCAAGCCGGGCGTTCGGGAGCTTCTCTACTGCAAATCGTAAAAGACCACCGAACAGAACGGTCTTTGAGTGATACACAATAAGAAAGAAATAGCGAAAAAAAATTATTTCAGCAGATTGTTTTCTTTCTTTATTTGTGTGCTTGGCTGAGTAGCTTAAATGTTAACAGACAAATTAGTCGCTTTTCTGAATCATATCACTTGTAGAAGTGACATTGATAAAGAATCATTTGAACGTGACATTTGGTTGGATAGTCCATATTCGAGACATACAGTTAAATCGATCATAGAGATAATTCACAAATAAAGCTGTGCTATACTTGTAGCGTTCCTTAACCGATTCACTGATAAATAATATTGATTGATAGGCGGGTGTCGTGTGCTATTTAATTTTAGACTTTCGAGAACCACTCTTGTATAGCCGTAACACTATCGCCACAACTCCAGGCATTACCCTTCAAAAGTAAAGTCCCTTAAACTTCGTAAAATAGCGACACTCTCCCCCTCCACCTTCACTCCTCGTTTCTCCTCTCTTCCGCGCTCCTTCCTCGACCGTGGCGCCGCCTACACCGCTTGACCGTAGCAGACGACCTTTCGCCGAGTGAATTCACGCTTAGCAATGCGGTGCGCTTTAAGCGTGCGCGTTGGCATTCTAGCTTCGAGTCACTTCGTGTATAGCATATGATTTCTATACGGAGGGTTATATATATATATAGGTTAATTGACCAGTTGCCATCACCCAGAAAGATCACGTGCTCGTGACGCCTGCAGCAGAAAGGATGGTCTACATTCGCCCTTAGGTTTGTGAGTGGTGACGCTGGCTAACACTCCCAGGGTTAGTTCTAGTTATAAAACATAAATACCCCAGAAAGTGGGTGGGAAAACGGCCCCGCGGTAGTTCAATGGTGAAAGCATCGCACGCGTAATGCGAAGACGTGGGTTCGTTCCCCACCTGCGGACCGTTGTTTTTTATCCGTTTTCATTACCATTAATTTATCATTACTTTAATTCAATTAGTAAGTACAAGTAATTTGATGATGATGATGATTGCATTTTATTGGCGCAAGGGCTTCTAAGGCCAAAGAGCGCCAGGGCCTGTGTCTTGGTTTATCAAATTGTGAGTTTAAAACTATGATTTAAAATAAAGGCTGTAAAGAGGCCTACGCCTAAGAAAGATGTCTATAGATATTAGTGCATCGATTTTAAAATAATTACTAAAATAAATATAAGACCTTAGCTGCGTTGCGTACCGGCACACATGTTTATTTATTGTGGATAGTCCAACTCCCTTGCTGAACAATGCTTGCTTACGCAAGAAGTGGGAGGTCTCAGACATATTTTAGTGCATCAGATTGTACCTCACCTGTGAGGCGCAATCTGACGGTTAGGATGGAATGAGATGCTGACTAGAAAATTAACTTGCGCAAGATAATTAAGCACTCTTTTAAAGTTAAAAAGTGCGTCATTTACCCTATGTTGTCCTTGGTGTCATTGTTGGCTTCTTATGATAATAAAAAGCGGGCCCCTCAGTTCCCTTTCTTCTCGTTTATATATATATATATATATATATATATATATATTGACACGTGCACTTATTCATCTTTCACCGGTTACCGTTTTTCACCGGCTAAAAAATGTTAAAAGTTATAGCTCGGCGCAGGATGCGCCTGCATGTACCGGAAGTTTCTCGAACGTTATCGATGCGTTTATCCGCTGTCTATTAAAAAAATAAAAAATAAAGAAGTTTTTATGCAAAAGCTGACGTTTATCACTCTTTTTCATCTGAGCACGCATCAAGTAATAAGATGCTTCGCTTGCTTCTTTGTTTCTCGCGGTGCTTTTCGTGACGCCCGGTTCTCTTGCGAGCAGAATCGCCACATTCTCATTAAACATAATAATTGGGAATTCCTGCCAGTGTTTCCGGCTCATTATTTCACAAGAGAAGCTCTGACTGTGTGTCTGCATAACTGGGGGAATCATCTCGAAGGCGAGGCTGAGAATTTACAGGGTAGCCAGCCGGTATTTACACTGGCTAACCTCCTTGTCTTTCTTTTCCTTTCTTTCTCTCTTTAAATTACGGCATGTCTCTGGACAAGGAAAGGCACCTGCACTGTGTGTAGTTGTAGAGAAATTTAAATTGAGCTCCTCTCGTCCTTCCGCATTGGCGTCTTCTGGTTCCTCCTGGCATTCAGCATCATTGAGCTACGCCAGGCTTCCCTAAACAAATTGAATGAACGGCTCCGCTTCGAAGTCGAGGCACTTTCTTTACATCTAGTAGGACATCGCCTTTGTCTTTGCGGAAGTAACTATAAAAAATAAGCTGCTTCTCGAAGTGTCGCGCACATATTTTTTTCATTGCTTTAAGCGCTCGCTTATTTTAGGAATTTTTTTGACGCCACTGGTGCAGTAGTTGAAGATCAGATGGCGAAGCGAAGAGTGAAAACTTCTCGCGTCCTTTGCCATAACCAGATTTACAGCCGGGAACAAAACACTGTCCTTTTGCTCAGTCTCTTCACGCACAAGTATCAAGATACCTTGTTCCGTCAGGTATGAATAAACATACTGCAGACACGGTAGACAAAGCGAGGAAGACGAAAATTTCGCACCTTCGCTTCCGCGCAGACGTATAGGAGTGAAAAACAAGTACTCCTGTTGTGTCTTTTTGTACAGTATCATTTATCGTCTGTTTCCTCTCAAGACATCTAAAAATGTTTCGTATGCGTGCATAAAAGCGCTACCGCGTGTTTATTTGCGCTTTCATTATTTGTGCGCATATATTTTTTTGTTTGATTGCTGTCAAATTGAGACGGCCGAGGGTCCACGTTTGTAGCAGAAGACACGCTCTACGGGTGCCGCGCTGCCGGTTCTGCGCCGCCGTCGCCGCCGGTCTCCGCCACTCAGCGCATGCGCACGTGGAAGCAAGCTGTTGAGTGTTTTCCACGCGCCTCAACAGATGGCGCTACGCGATGTATAATTTACGTTACATGGTTTGTCCCGAGCAAATGCGTTGCGCGGCGGCGGAGTCGGCGCTCCTGTTTATCTTACTCCGTGTGCCGATTACCCGCCGTGGTTGCCCAGGGGCTATGGTGTTGGGCTGCTGAGCACGATGTCGCGGGATCAAATTCCGGCCACGGCGGCCGCATTTCGATGGGGCAAAATGAGAAAACACCCGTGTACTTAGATTTAGGTGCACGTTAAAGAACCCCAGGTGGTCCAAATTTTCGCAGTCCCCCACTACAGCGTGCCTCATAATCAGATCGTGGTTTTGGCACGTAAAACCGCATAATTTTTTGTCGCTGATTCTATAGAAAAATAATTTTTGTCTAATCAAATTACATGCCCAAAGCAAATAATGGTGTACACTTTGGAATGTTGTATGAAAACCAGTGCTTACGCTGGAATGTATGTATAAATAATAACCAATGCGTTCTACCCGTAGATTAGATTTCGACGATCGTGCTTGACGGCTTGGTTATGGCCTCCAGTAAAGAGTTAACTTGTTAAGTCACGCTTTTGGTGGTGTCTCATTCTTCACCATCGCCGCATGACAGTATCGATGCGCGCCTTCAAGAAACCAATGTATCCAAGGTTTTTAGATAGGTAGACTACCTCTTGAGCGAAGCCGGCAGAGTCTCGGCAAAGGTGCAACGTTTTTGTTGGCGTTGCGCTGGACGTTTGTCATGCTTGTTCGAAAGGCACTTTTACAACCATGAATTGCCAGGAGATGTCACCCCGCAGTTTCTCGATGTGTCTTACCACATCGATGCAGCCCATGCATGCTGGAGTTATAGGCCATGTTCGACAACAACAAAATTTGAAAGATAATTTGGTGAATTAATTCTAAGGTAAGAGAGGAAATTGCTGTCAACTGCCCGTGAGCTGCACTTTCGAATCTATGCGACAGTAGCGCACAGCCAGGGGGGGGGGGGGGGTTGTAGCCGCCCCCCTGAGGCAGAGTTAAGCCCCCCCCCCCCTCCCCCACGCGTTCAGCCCCGCCAGTCCAACGTGTACCTGCAGTGGTCTCTTCACGTTGTCATTACAATTCAGGAGGTGGCTTGAGGTCGAATTTTCCTGGTTAACAGAACCACTCTATCACTGTCTTGTATTTATTCATCACTCTTACATTACTTTGAGTAAAACGCGGAAAAAATAAACATCGCCATCATCCTTGGTGTCATTAAATTATTATAATTATTAGGCATTTTATTTGCTGTTGGATACCTCTGGCTAAATCAAGGAAATTGCATATTATTCAAAGTGCGTGCTCCCCCCCCCCCCCCCCGAAACAAAAAAATCACCCCCCCCCCCCCTGGCAAATATCCTGGGTGCGCTACTGTCATGCGAGCACCTAATCGGACACATTCTGCGACACTAGGTGAATTAGCTTAAAAGCGCGGGATCCCTTTTAAGAAATTGTAGGAACGACCCACCAAGAGAAGACGTGTAACTCCAACACATATATTTGCCCACCGTGTCGTGCTCGGGCGCACGCGACATACTGCACATTTTTATTCTCTTCTTCCCCTTATGCTTACTAATTCTGCAAGACTCCTTCAGCTGTCTGAAGAGGGCGCTACAAACTTCTCCATTCTAAAACCCCTTTTTTCTTGCCTGTAGCGCATCTGCACCGCAGTTATTCTGTTCAGCGTGCCTTCTTGTAATGAATTTGTAACGAGTGCATCGTCCGCCCACGTGTTTTTCTTCTCAGTGTGAACGTAGCTTTCGCGTGGTGGTCTCTAAACTGAATAGGACGGTTGCGCAATTTTATTGTGAGAAGGCGTGCGCGATCATGTGAACACCCCGTGCACATTTCCTGTATCCATGAGAAAAACAAATAAAAATCAAAGCCCCTTACCCAAAGAAACGTGGTTAAACGCGAAGCCTTCGCCCAAGCAAACTAAGTCAATGTCCAAAGCCAACGACCACGCAACGGACCCAAGAAATGCTGAGTGACCTGATGCGATCCATATGTGATTTTATTGCTTGTTTAGAATTGTATTGTTTCAACGTTGATGTTGAGTTGCATAGCCTTTATTGTAGATCATGTAGCCGTTGGTTATCAGCACACACTCACACTTACACGGACTGCGTGCCGTTGCCGATACAAGGGATCAGCCTTACGGGCACGATCGCGCTCGCGCTTACGCTCGCGTACGGCAGCCTCTTCTGCCGTGCGCTCCACCCGCGGCCTACCATGGTGACGGCCGGGAATACATAGCGTGATGCGCGTAGTGCAATGCACATGTACCAGGTGTTTCAGCTAACTTTAGCCAAGTCTTAAAAATACAAACATAGGCGCTACTCACGTCGTATTGGCACAGCATTGTGCTGAGCCGTATGGAGCACGTCATGATATTTTTTTCAATCCGCGAAGCTAGGTAGTTAACGAAGATTACGTAACTTTTTAATTATTAACTGAAGAGAAAAATCCCCAATACAAATGTTGTAGCGCTTGTTCAGAAACATTGAATTATTTCATCTCTGCTAAGATAACTGCCGAGGTTATTTTTTTCCAGCGTTTCTTTAAAGTGCGCGAAATTTTAAAAAGTACCACCGGACTGCCGGCTAACGCGCCGCGCTTTTAGTGTCCTCAAATGTAAGTTGAACGAATTACCAAAGGCTGCTCCGCACGCAGAGGTCGATTTAACAGGCTGTCGGTGTTTGCGATGGACGTTACGTGACAAAAGGCGCGTACCGTGTTAAGAAAAAAATTCGACAAATAAGCGGCCGCCACGTGCGAATGCGATACGGGACCGGAGGCAGCAATGGAGGCAGCGCAGGCATATTCTCATTTTTTTCGAACCAATAAAGAAACACGATGGAGGGCGAGAGGGTGACAGTGTGAAGAACGACGGCGATAAAAAAAATGTCACAGTTTCGCCCTAAGGGCGAAGCAATGAATGCGATAGCAACACAGCAATGTCATACGAAGTAAGGTGAGCGGCTTTGGTAGCAATATGAATTGTAGTAAACATGCGCTGATTAAGTAAACAGGTGTGCTGCGCCATATGTATACCGACATGAAGAGAGACTCGATGACCACGAGAAGGCGCGTGTGAAACGGTGGTGTTGATGAGCAGCGCTGCCCGTGGGCAGCGCGTGCGAAGGGACACACCTGTAGCGCTGCACTGCCGATCCGGGCAGCATTGCATGTGTAGCGCGCGTTGGAAAATGTGGCCCGACTATTACTAACTGTGGTGTGAGCGCGCACAAACAAACATGAATAGATCACACTGTATGACTGCAGACAACGACTGTCAAAACGCTGGCAGCAAGCGCATATACGCCGCAGCGGGCGAAGGTACGTGCGGTCTATCGCTTCAACGGAAACTGAGCGGCGAATGCACAGCGCATAAAGGTCAGAGCCGTGTGGAGATAAGAGACGGTGCGAGCGAGCGACGAGCGCGGTTGTTGGCAGAGTAGAAATGGGGTTCTTTACATGGGGTTCTTTACCACATGGGGTTATATCTCCAGTCGTGGTGTCCCACAAGGCGGAGTGTTGAGCCCTACTCTTTTCAATCTTGTTCTAGTGGGGCTCGCCGAAACGCTACCACAGACACTAATGTCTCGCTCTATGCAGACGATATTTGCATCTGGGCGTCCGGCGTGACAAGGCCACAAGTGCGCGCCAGAGTAGAGAAAGCGGCAACCGTGACAGCGGCATACCTTCGCGGACAAGGCCTGACGACATCCGGAGAAAAATGTGCACTAGTGGCATTTACACGACGACCGATGTATTTCTAGCCGGTGTGTTTCGAGGGCCAGTCAATTGAGTACAAGAAAACTCACAGATTCTTGAGCGTTATTGTGGATCGCGACCTCACTTGGAGTCCCCATGTCTCCTACATGAAGAAAAAACTTATTTGTATTGAGAATATGTTTAAATTCGTAGCTGGAAAATCGTGGGGACCATCCGTGCACTGCATGTTACAGCTGTACACGGCACCTTTTCTCGGATTCCTGCGATACAGTCTTCCTGTCTTGTCCAATACATGCAAGACTAATATCCTTGCACTACAGAGCGTACAAGCCCAAGCACTTCGGATATGTCTTGGTCTCCCGAGATGTTCATCGACAGCTGCAACAATTGTCATTCCACAGGAGCACCCGATCACCACTCATATCGTCGGTGAGACGCTAAGAGCGCACATTCGACACATTTCACGGCTACCATCCCATCATTTAGCCGATTTGCCACTGCGAAGACCACAGGCTACATTCTGTAGTATTGTGACAAGACATCATGCCTCCATACCATCTGGCTTCAAGCCTGCGAAACGACCAACATCGGCATGGTGGTGCCTCCGGCAAATTCACGTGTGCCTCTCAGTTCCTGGGATTAGCAAAAAGGCAGACTTCTCAACACTAGCCCTGAAGCAATTGTTTCTGCTTGTCATCAACGAGTATTATTTTGACCGCATACACATTTATACGGATGGTTCCACCATTTCCAACTGCTCTACCGGAGCAGTAGTTATTCCATCGGACGCCGTCACTTTGCAATTTAAATACTCGCACAACACCACGTCTACAACCGCAGAACTTGCGGCTCTTCAAAGTGCACTCAATTACGTGCTCCAGCAGCCTCCTAATCGTTGGGCCATTTTCAGTGATTCTAAAGCAGCTCTACAAACTCTGCAGTTTTCCCTACGACAAGCGTTACACGAGCAGCTAGTGCACGAAATTAGGTACGCTCACCATCACGCTCTCGAAGAAGGACACGATATTGTATTTCAATGGTTGCCGAATCGTCGGCAACGACAGCGCAGATGAAGCAGCACGCTCGGCTCATCACAAACATCAACTGGTTCCTATACCTCTATCAAGAACGGATGCTGCACGGCAACTTCAATCGATTGCTCGCCATATGACACTTCTGCGATAGAATTCACCGGGTTTCACCAGCTCACGTTTGCATTATCTTGACCCTAACTTGCGACTTCGCCTACCACCTGGACTCTCCCGTCGTGAAACAACTTTACTGTGTCGCATGTGGTTGGGTGTCGCATTTACCAACGCCTATTCGTTCCTAATAGGGATGGCCAACAGTGCGGCGTGCAATTTGTGCGGGTGCGACGAGACTCTCGAGCACCTTCTGTGTCACTGTCCATCTTTTGACACTCAACGACGCATTCTCCAAGCTAAGCTCAACCTGTTAGACAACAGAACGTTCTCGGAAGAAAAGATTCTTGGGCCATGGCCTATGCAATCTTGCATGCAAAAGGCCACAAAATCCCTTCTGCAGTTCGTGAAGAGTACTGGATTGTACGAACGCTTGTGACAGCGGAGATTCTTCTTTGACTGTCTCTGCGAATGACTGACTCCATTTTTTTTCTTTTCTCTCTTTATCTATTCTTCCCCTTTCCCCCTCCCCATGTGTAGGGTAGCCAACCGGGCACGTCCTTAGTTAACCTCTTCGTTTTTCTCTCTCTCTTGGATAAGGGGTTTGTGTTTGAGTTTCCTCGTAACAGAAGTATGTTTTCTCGTACATTCAAATTACAATCCGACGCCACCATGTCTGTAGGTTGTGGTTAAGTCGTACTTTATCATTTTTTCTGATGGATTTCACTGTGAGAAATCCTGTTTTTGTTCACTAAAACCTTGCACCACTCGTAGGGCCTGCGCGGTCGGGGTGGTTCAGGATGATTTTCTCCTTCACTAAGACTTAGCGCCACGCGGAAGGCCTGAGCGGTCGGTGATGATTTTCTCCGCCGCGGACGCAGGCCTCGGAAACTCCGCTGGTTTTTTGTACACGCGAATTGCAGCGCCATCCATGAGATGGATGCGAAACCAAAGTGGCTTTCCCTTTTTTTTTCTTCTCAACCCTCTCTCAACTGTCGTTTCTCTCTCGCCGTCAACTATCGGCGGCGCGGCTGGCGCGGCCCGCGCTCGTCGTCGGCCGTGGTGATAACGGCCAAAACGGCAGCATTTTTTTTTTCTGACATTATGCGGTGTTGTGCCATAGTACGTACCAACCCTATCATCGAGGCGACAGGAACTCCGATTTATCCGCGTCGAATGGATTCGTCGCAGGTAATTGCAAGCAGCACCGGCCATCATCGCCACCCGTCCCTCTGGGTCCTGTGGACGAGTCGCTAAGGGGACGCGACGACACAATACGACGCGGGTGCGTCAGCAACCGGGGCGGTTGAGTCTGAGTCCTGTTGACGAGTCGCCAAGGGGACGCGACGACACAATACGACGCGGATGACGTCAGCAACCGCCCCGTCTGGGTCCTGTCGACGAGGAGCCACCGCCAAGGGGATTTAAGGAAGAACCGGCCCATTGTTAAGCGAGGGAATCGCCACCGGCCGCTCCGTCGGTTTGGTGCGCTCTTACTGCTTTTACCAGCTATCACCAGCTAATGGCAGCTATTACCAGCTCTTACCTGCTATATCTGTACATATCTGCACATATTGTATAAAGCTTTCGTTTCTTCTTCGTCTGCTGAAAGAGTCTGTCTATCGTGTTTCACCCCGAAGTCACAATAGCGGTCAGTTTTGCGGTTTTCGCCTTCCGCGCTAGCAGTGTCGTCCGTGTGGTACCCTATCGTTGCACGTTTGTCGCGTTTTCCCCACAATGTCTCGCAGCTGTCGCTGTTCGTGTGTGGTTCAATGGTGCGCGAACGCATCAAGACGAAGTGAGCCATGCGACGTGAAATTCTACCGCATCCCTAAAGACAACAGGTGAGCACTGTGCAGTTTAGATCCCGGTTTTTATTTGTGATAGTAATTGTGCGCAGTCGTACATGGCTGTCCGGTGGTGAGGACCCGCGTTTGTTGCAGCTCAAGGGAAAACAATCCGTCCTTCCCGCGTTTTGTACAGTGCGTGTATCCATCGATGGTATCGTCCACTACATACAATTTGCTGTGCTGTCGCCCTGCTCCCACCAGCTCATTTTAGGAGGGGATTTCCTTGCCTCGATCTGCTTCTGCTGCTATATGTTGTGGGCAAGGTGTCGTACATATTACCGACACCGACTATTCGCTCGGCGATGAACCGTACCAGCCACTTCGTCTCCTCGCTGCAAAAGATGCCGAGCTACCTCCAGGATGTCAGCAAATTCTGACCATCACGTCCGACGCCATCGACCATGGCGATGTGTTAAGGTTACCTTCTGCGCGTTGGCTCGCAAAAGGGATAGCCATTGTTTCAGGCCTAGTTAGGTTTGATAATGGTTCTGCGCTTCTCGAAGCAAGGAACACAACATCTGAGAAAATTCTACTTTCTAAAGGCACCACTTTGGCTTGCGTTGCTGATTCAGAGCCTCTCGCTGTCGTTCCCCTCAAGGCTGCTCCCTCTGAAATCCCTCCTGCTGGACATTCTGCCTCTACCTCCGCTCTTGCTGCTGTAATCAGCTCTGACTTGACCTCTTCACAGACGCAACAGCTCCTTGCCTTGTTGAAGAAGCATGAAGGCTCATTTGACGCCCATTCTTCGACATTGGCACAGACGACCGTCACAGCGCATCGGATTCAGACAAACGGCAGATCCATCGTGCGTCGCCGGCCGTATCGCGTGTCTCTAGCTGAGCGCAAAATTATTGAGCAAAACGTCGCCGACATGCTGCAACGTGAGATAATTCGCCCCTCTGCTAGCCCTTGGTCGTCTCCCATTGTTTTGGTCCGAAAAAAAGATGGCTCCGTGCATTTCTGTGTAGATTACCGAGCGCTCAACAAGATCACGCGCAAGGATGTGTACCCCATGCCTCGCATGGACGATGCCCTCGATTCCCTGCAAGGGGCCGAGTACTTCTCCCGTCTTGATCTGCGTTCAGGTTACTGGCAAATTCCGATGCACGAAGCCGACAAAGAAAAAAAACAGCGTTTGCAACCCCAGATGGTCTTTACGAGTTCAACGTCATGCCCGTCAGCCTCTGCAACGCTCCCGCAACTTTTGAGCGCATGATCGACACCGTTCTCCGTGGCCTGAAGTGGAAGACCTGCTTGTGCTATCTGGGTGATATCGTTATTTTCTCGTCGACATTTGCACAGCACCTGCAACGTCTTGACGAGGTTCTCACGTGCATAGCCAACACTGGTCTTCAGCTCAACACCAAAAAGTGTCATTTTGCAAGCAAGATGATCAAGGTCTTAGGTCATATTGTAAGCAAGGATGTTATTCGACCTGATCCTGACAAGATTTCGGCGATGCTTCACTTTCCTCGTCCAGAAAAGACCAAGGACTTAGGCAGTTTCCTCGGCATCGCTTCCTATTTTCGCCGATTTATTCGCGATTTCACCTCTATAGCTGCACCTTTACACCACTTACTTCATTCCGGTGCTCCCTTCGTGTGGTCTCCTGAATGTGAATCGGCCTTTGACCAGCTAAAGGGCACCCTCACATCTGAACCTGTCCTGTGTCATTTTGATGAGACTGCTCTCACACTCATGCACACGGATGCTAGCGGCCATGGCATCGGTGCTGTGCTCCTCCAGCGAGACAACTCTTCGCGTGAGAGAGTCGTTGCGTATGCCAGCCGCGTGCTCACACCTGCCGAGAAGAACTATACCATCACCGAGCAGGAGTGCCTCGCTGTCGTTTGGTCCGTCCAGAAATTTCGTCCTTATCTCCACGGCCGCCATTTTACCGTCGTGACGGATCCCCACGCCTTATGCTGGCTTTCCACACTGAAGAACTTGTCAGGGCGTCTTGGCCGCTGGATTCTTCGTCTGCAAGAATATGACTTTGAAATCATCTACAAGTCTGGTAAGAAGCACCAAGACGCAGACGCTCTTTCTCGCTGCCCGCTTCCTACAGCCGCACTCATCAATGGTTCCGCCACCGCCTCCAAGGACGCACTCACTGACGTCTCTTCTACGGCGGTTTTGTCCTTCGCCACTCTTGATCATCTCACTTCGCACGACCATGAATCATTTTCGTCTCAACAAATCGCTGACTCGTACTGTCGCCGTATTATAGACCACCTTCGTGGAGCTTCGCGCCCGCCTAACGCCCGGCTTCGTCGGCAGCTGACACAATTTAAGCTTGAAAACTCCGTGCTGTACCGCCATATCCACCATCCTGATGGACGACGCTGGTTGCCCGTACTACCTCGTTGCCTTCGTGCGCGTGTCCTTCAGGCCTTTCATGCCGATTTGACTGCTGGCCACCTTGGCATCCAGAAAACTTACGACTGCATAAGAAGTCACATCTACTGGCCTGGCCTGTCTACCAGTGTGGCGAGATACGTCGCTTCCTGCGCCATTTGTCAGCATCGCAAACGTCCAACATCAGCTCCTGCCGGACAACTACTACCAGTCTCATGTCCTGCGGAACCATTTGAGGTTGTTGGCATCGACCTCTATGGGCCACTTCCCATGACTCCCGCCGGTAGTCGATGGATAGTGACAGCCGTCGACTATCTGACGCGCTATGCCGAAACAGCCTGTGTAAGTTCAACATAGGCTTCCGAAGTCGCTGCCTTCATTCTTCAATCCATCATCCTGCATCATGGCGCCCCTCGTGTCCTTCTGAGCGACCGCGGAAAGACATTCCTGTCCCAACTAGTAGGCGAAGTGCTCAAAGCCTCTGGCACCACTCACAAGATTGCATCAAGTTATCATCCTCAGACCAACGGCCTGACTGAGCGGTTTCATCGTACGCTCTCTGACATGATAGCCGCCTATATTCAACCCAATCACAGAAACTGGGACATAATTTTGCCATTCGTCACCTTCGCGTATAACACCGCCGTTAAACGCACAACCGGTTACTGGCCTTTCTACCTTGTTTATGGCTGTTCACCCAGTTCCTTTCTCGATGTTTCTTTCTTCTCTGCCCCTCTCGGTCCATCTCGATCTTCCTGCGAAGAATATGTTTCCCGCCTCGTTCATTGTCGCCAGCATGCCCGCGTCAACACCGCAGACAGACAGCGGGACCACAAGGATCATTATGACGCATATCATCGCGTAGTATTCGACCAGCCTGGCGATGAAGTGCTGCTCTGGACACCAGTTCGCACTCCTGGTTTTTACGAGAAGTTTCAGTGTCAGTTTATTGGCCCCTACACGGTCCTGGAAATGACTTCTCCAGTTAATTATCCAGTGACCCCTGTGGTTTCCTCAACTGACCGCCGTTGCCGCTCTACCGAAGTGGTCCGCGTTTCTCTTATGAAGCCCTTCACGCGGCGTTCCCCGTACCTTTAGGCAGGGGCCAGGATGGCCGCTTTCGCGCTAGGGAAATTAGTGTGGGCATTTATTGTGCACTTCTTCATCATCTCTACATTATCATCATCATACGTGTGCCCCTCATCTTCATCGCGCGTGCGGCCGCATCATCATCAGCGTGGACTGTGTCGAAGGCTGTTCAGGCTGGTTGTGGGCGCCGCCCTTCTTCGCCGTGTCGTCCCTCGGGCTCAATAAAGGTCCGCCCTTACTGTGACGTCACAATATACTTGTCTAACCCTGCGTTATCTCCTATACAGCTTCACTGGTCATTCACCTTCACAGAGTGGATAGGCACCTCAATGTTTTGTTGCGATAGTAATTATATTTACACTCCAGGCGCATTTCTGCCGTTGCCGTCGACGTCATGTTCCGTATAAAATCCAAGCGCGATAACATCATCGCCGCGCGCCATATGCTGTATGTGCGAGTGAAAGTGTGCGAGCGTGAGGACTCAATGTCGCCGCTGCAAGGGAAGAAAGCAGGGAGGCAGCGCGCTGTTTTCCTTCGCGTGCAAGGCATCGGGGAGGGGGCGTTGTACTCTGTGTATGGCGCGGCCGCGTGGGCCCGATCTTGAAAACAATCTGCGACGGGGACAGAGTCCGCCACGAATCGCTGACTGCTGCTTCCACGGTTCTTCGCTCTAGCGTTTTGACAGCGCGTTTCCGCGGTCATTGACTGAGATGTGTTCGGGTTTTCTTATGCGCACGTCCCATCACGCTTGTTAATTTAGTTAGTAAGCGAATGTTTCAAGCCTTATATGACCGATAATACTAGTAACTTCGTATAGCAGTCTACTAATTTGCTACCACAATCGATACTTCGCCTTTCGGCGGAAGTGATCCTCTCTCTTTTTTTAAGGAACACAATTTCCCGTTTTAAAGGCAGCCGACACTTCGTGCAATTGCTTGCAGTATTACCTAAAGTTTGGTTGTTTTGAGTATTGCTCGGGTGGTAAAGTGGCGTGTATGAGAATAGCATTTAGAGGAACAAGAAATACTTTGCTGGAGTGCGACGTGTCGCGTTCAAGCTCATGGGAAATCGTTTCTGGCGCATAATTAAAGCGCATATTGCACCTGTGAAGTGTTATCAGATAGAACGCTACCTTCAGACATGTGAAGACGCATATTGCATGACGGTAAAGGCCTGGCCAGAGAAAACGGGGCCGGACTTGGGCGTAGGTGTCGGTTACGCCGAGATGCCTAGCGGTAGGTGTGTCGTGGAGTTGCTGGAGGACAGCAGACCGAAGGCGCACAGGGGCGCCGAATAGGGCTTCGGCGCTACCTGGAAGAAAATTCCATCTATATTGGGCTCCGTCGAGCACAGCGAACAGGTGAATGGAGTGATCAGAGGTTGCCGAGCGTAAAATGATACATGATGTAACGTAGACTAGGATCGCTGTGTTGTTTGTCGCCAAAGGGGAAAAAGTCAGAGATGTGCATAATTCTGAGGTCAAAGTCGGTGTCTGTGGCTTCTGGGGAATGGACTTGATGGCGAGACAATGAGACAGCGTCCCAGTGTCGCTCAGCAGTCGCTCAGCAGGGTCATTCAATGACGAAAGGTAACATACAGCATTATGCAGTATGAGCACGGAATGGGCGACCAAACAGGTTCAGCCTAAATGTCGCGACTGCCCAAAACTTGTCCAAGGTACCCTCTTTCGTTGCAAGAATAATTGTATTCGGGTGTGAAAACTAGGCGGCTAGAGTAAGCGAGTTTGCACTGCCGATTACTGTAAATATGAGCGAGAAGAGCGCCGATATAGTAGGCACTAGCATCTCTATGGGCCTCTGGGGACGCAGAAGGCTCGGAGTGGGCTGAAATCGGGAGGTCGTAACGAGTCCGATGGGCATGGTGAAGGCGTCTGTTTTCTGTTGTCCGCATAAGAAGGTCACACCATTCTTTTAGAGCTCATTGAGGCGTCGAGCAATACGAGCAAAATTGTTAACAAAGCGTGGCAAGTACGTGCAGAAGCCAATAAAGCCTCGAACATCTCGAGACCAGCATGGTAACAGGAAGTTTTACACAGGAGGAACTTCGACTTGTTCAGGCTGAATCCCCGGAGCATTGTCGAGGTGTCCTCCGAGAACAGTGATTTCGGGCGACTGAAGCTACATTTCGGAGAGTTGAGCTGAAGGTTGGCAGCCCGAAAAGAGAAAGCACATACGCCGGGCGCCGGAGGTGGCTTTCAAATGTAGCTGTGTTTACATGGTCTAGATAATACAGGCATATCTACTACTTAAACTCTCGTAGAAGAGTGTCCCTCAATCTCTTTAACGTCGCTGGAACGTTCAAGAGGCCGAAGGGCATAACTCGGAATCGGTAAAGACGGTCGTATGTAATAAAGGCGGTCTTCTCGCGACCCTTCTCGCAAGCAGCAGTTGGCAGCATCCTGAACGGAAGTCAATCCATGAAAAATGCAGCGCCCACATGAAGACAATCAAGCGTATAATCAATGCGAGACAAAGCAGATACGGCTTTTTCGGTAATTTTGTTTAGATGGCTGTAGTCGACGCAAAACCTTCATGTGTTGTTCTTTTTCTTTATGAGGACGACTGGCGAGGCCCACGGTCTAGCGGCAGGTTCGATGCTGGTCTTTTGTTGCGTCTTTTTAACATCGCTCTGCTCGATGTCCTGGTCGGTAGCAGAGACTCGGTAGGGGCGTCGACGGATGGGACTTCCACCACCACTGTTTCTGCAATGAGTGACGATGGTTGCCTAGACGAGAGGGCGGTCGTCAAAAAGTTGTCGCAGTTTCACCTGAAAGGCGAAGCATCAATTGCGATAGCAAACTTGTAGAGAGCTATACGGAGTAAGGATAGTAGTTTTATCAGCTGTATAAATTTGGACATGCAGCAGCACCAGCAACGCGCAGAACTGTTGTCTACGCCGTCGGCGTTTTGCCCGCGTTCGCACAAAATGCGTGCGGCGTTGTTGACTGTTGCCGGAGCCTCTGATATAAATAGGCACTTGGTGCCGCAGCTAAACGTCGCCTCCCTTCCCTACCCCCCCCCCCCCCCCTACGGCCTTTCGCGCGTCGGAAGAAGGCACGTTTGCTCTACATATATGGTGATTGTAAAGGAGGAAAGAGACACCTACTTCTGCAGTCCTTAAGGGAGCAAGGTGCAGAACGCGCGTTTGTTCTCCGCCGTGGGTTCACTCCCCGTGAAAGCGCGCGTCCCTCGCGCCCTTTCACGCGCACATATAGCGTTCGGCGCGCGGCGACGATTTCATCTCCATTGACGTCATACGGAACCTCACGGCGACGGCGACGCCGACGGCAGAAATCTGCTTTTGAGTGTCCATATAATTGCTATCGCAATAAAAAAAATGCAGATCCCACGTACTGGGAGAATCAATGAAAGCGGAGCTTCTGTGCTGTTTGGATTCATTGACGGTATTTGGCGGTGATGTTGACGGCATACGACAGTCGTCATATGGTGTGAAATGTTGCCTCGCCTGCACCACTTGTGTTTGTACACATAGTCCACAGAACAAACAGAGACGCGTGTTTGCTTGAGGCGTTGCTGTGAGCCGTTGTCCGTATCCAGCGAGAAGTTTAGCACGGTCATTCGCTCACACGGCGCATCAAATCGTGGCAGAAGCGTTGATATGCTAAACGGCCGCTTGCGTAATGTCTTCCTGACGCTGCTACGCCGGCAGAATGGTAAACAAGGGCGCGTGAACGGAGAAGTACGAAAGGTAGTGCTGAACCTTGACCATCTGAATTCTCCTTGCAAAAACGCGACCGATTGCACCACTGCTCCTCGAAGTTGGTAACGGTGTGTTGGAGTCGCAGCTCACGAGGCGCAGACCATACAGGTCTTGCATAAACCTTGGCAGTCAGTGGTTTTCGGGTTTCCTCAAATCAAAATAATTTTGACCCCCTGGGGTTCTTTAACGACCACCTAAAAGTAATTACACAAACGTTATTGCATGTCACTCCAGTCACATTGTAGATGCCACGGTCGGGATCGAACCCTCGACCTTGAGCAATACCATAGCCGCAAAGCTACCACGGCGGGCACAGAAGTGTCGAATTGAAGTGAGACGCATAGACTCTACTGTGCTTCAATGCGGCTTTGACTCTGCACGCCGTGTGTCAGTTGTACGCTTGACAAATTTTCATGGTGTTTATTTTTCATAAATAGTGGAAACGTACCGTACCGTTCCTTGCACCTAAATTACTCCAGTTCGTCCGTATCCGCTGTCGTGTCTAGTAGTAGCTAGGGTGGCTCGGGGGCGCTCGCACCGAGGCGCCCAAGTAGTGTCAAGTCGCATTTTCCCTATCCCGCCCTGCCCCCATGTATGCGAGTTGCGAGCGAAGAGTGCCAAGACTCTCATTCCCTCGTTTCGGGACTGTGTCGGTTCTACTCATTCTCCGCAGTGCTTTTGCGGAGTTTGACGGATAATTACAGTTGTGAAGAGGATAATGTAGGGCCGCCCAGGGAGCTCCAGAGGGCATTGTGCGCATTCGACGTGGTCCAAAGGTTCAGACGGTTTCTCGCATCACCTTTCCCCTCTGCCTCGCTCCTATCATGTATACGCAGGCTCTTACCCCCTCCCTCCTCCCCCGCCCTTCCCGACACGGTGTGCCAGACAGCAACAGCAGAAGTGGGAAAGTTGAAGGAAGAGGCAAAGAAAGTTTCGCTTTAAAAGATTCTGATAACTGATGAGTAGCCGATGAGTAGCCGATGAAGGTCTTCAGTCTGGTTAGGGCTAAGATTGGCAGTGATAATCTTGTCAATAGCTTGATAAGACGAGGAACAAAGGCGGGAGCACTCCAGGGAGTGGTTAGTTGATGAACAAGAATCGCGAGTGGGCGAGGAGACCATGGCTCTCGTGCAAAGGTGTCCAATAGACACCGGCAAGTGTCGCGCGGAAGTACGTGCGTACAAAATGCAATGTTGAGGACGGGCGGGTAGGTTGAGCTTGCCACAGTGGTGACAACTGTACTAGGGAGCGAGACAATGTGCGATAGAATGACGTTGACGCACGGAGAGATGACAGTCACCATCAGGTACAGGCGGACACGAGGCGAAAAGCCCGGGCCAAAGAGAAGCAACATCCATGTTCGCGATTTCTTGTCTGTGCACATCTGGGATAAGCGGGACGGTGGACGCTTTATCCTTATAGTTTAGATCAGGGGTCCTAAAACTTTTTGGCCTGAGGGCCGGATTGGCAACCAGTGGCAGTGTCGATGGCTGGGCACTAAAATATTATTAAATCTTTAGCGCCAATAAACCCCATATATCATCATCAAATAATGTAGTACAAATACATCTGCAAACATAGGTAACGATACTGGGCATTGAATGAAACCCAATTAATTGACGTGCGTTTTGTCCATTTAATTTGTTATTTTATTTAGTTGCATTCACCTTCTTGCACAACGTCCTGAACCAGTAGCGAAATTATTATTTCACCATTACAATTTACAATGTACTGATAAGTTTCTGCCGGTATAATGATTGGCAATATTAAACATTCATGGTGGCAAACAAGCTTGTTAACATTTCCCTGTAGCACGCAGTGTTTCTTTTTTTATTTCTTCGCAATCATTATATCTGCATCAAGCGGATACCTACATGTTGTTGAGGTGGTCTGGGAAACGTCAGCATACTTTAAAAAGCGCCCTTTGTTTGGCTGATGCACAGTCACCGCAACTCTGGTATTTCTACAAATCCATGTTGAGTTTAGTGCATAGTGTTGACGTTTCAATGGTGTAGAAGCGAAGGTCACTTGGCGTAGCATTATCAGGAATAAAATAGCGCTATACACAGAACAGAGAGCGCCCGTTTTGCGTCGTCTTGCTCTTTGTCCTGTGCATCGCACTATTTTATCCTTTGCAATGTTTACGTTTTAGAGTTGCCAGAAAAGTCGACTCGTGTAGCCTTTTCTGGGTGTAGTTGCCCACTGTGTAGTCATGTATACCGCTCGACTCTATGTCACTGTTTTCACCCTCCACTCATGGCGAGCTTATCCCATTGATAATGCAGCCGGAGCATCGCTCTGAACACTGATGTAGCATGAAAAGAGTGCAAAGGAATTTTATGACAAAAGGCAGCGCTACAACATCGCCGCCTAGGTTTAGTATAATAATACAAGACCAGGAAATGTTACGTGATTACGCGTTTAAAAATTCGGTCCATTTTTATTCCAATAGCCATGCAGCCTTATTTGCTACAACTTTCGGAATGACATTTATGAACGATAATTATTGCCATACTGAAAACCTCACTCCTTAAATGCCCAACGCAAATAAATTTTGGACCATGTAAAAAGCCTAGTTTAAGATGGCGTCAATATAATGATGGCCTCCGAGCAAAATTGGGCGTTTGAATTACAAGCGGGGTGCGTCACAAAAAGGCCGCAAAAAATGCGGACTCTTTTATAGCATAAGCGAAAGAAACGCCGACATTACCACTCACCGGAATTGACGTTTATACAGAAAGCGCGGTCCCTCGGCGTAATCTCAGAGATAACGCGGAGCCTGTGGCTACTCGCAGTGCGCTGAAAAATCCCGGAGGCGGCGTGCCGTGACTTACGTCATAGCGACAACCATTAGGTACACGCGTCATCTGATTACGTGCCGCTTAAAGGCAGCTAACTAGAAAAGCATGGAATTACCAGCCCTGCGGCACTGCTTATATTGCTTTAGTGGGACTCATTAATAGCAAATTTAGCGAACTTATATTTCGCAGCAATTAGACTTCAGGAAGGCAAACAACTTCAAGAGACATCTTCAGGCACGCACAAGCTTTGTCGAATGGCACGCTAAGCTTATTTTCCCCGCAGTTGAACCAAATAATCTGGCAGAAAAATTAACCGCGTCTCAACCGCTAATGAATTACTCAATAGTTAATGGAACAAATCGCCAACCCTAAAAAGTCAGTCTTTCATCCAAGATTTAAAATCGTTAAACAATGGCAGGCTAGTTATTCAAGTAATTTATGTGCGATCTCCCTATGTAGATTAAACTACATAGTATAGTTTAGACAGATTAGAGAGAAATTAACGGACGACTAAAATTGGGTGGAGTGCATACGGCAGCATTACCAAATCCTGACTGGTAGCTTACCCCTGTCGTTGAAAAGAAAAGTTTAGAATCATTGCATTCTACCACTGCTAACATATGGGGCAGAAAGTTGGAGGTTAACAACGAAGCTTGAGAACAAGTTAAGGACCGCACAAAGAGCGCTGCAACGAAAAATCGTAGGCCTACCGTTAAGAGACGGGAAGAGAGCGGTGTGAATCAGAGAGCAAACTGGGATAGCCGATATTCAAGTTGACATTAAGAGGAAAAAATGGAGCTGGGCAGGCCATGTAATGCGTAGAATGGATAACTGGTGGACCATTAGAGTTCCAAGAGGAGGGAGTAAGAGTTCCAAAAGAAGGAAAGCGCAGTCGAGGACGGCAGAAAACTAGGTGGGGTGATGAAGCTAGGAAATTTGCTGGCGGAAGTTGGAATCAGCTAGCTCAAGGCAGGGGTAATTGGATATCGCAGGTAGAGGCCTTCTTCCTGCAGTGGACATAAATATAGGCGGGTGATGACGATGGTGATGATAGTTGAGACGCAGAGCCCATGGAGCCTTATGGCCTTTTCGAGCGCATAGGCACGGCGCAATATTTACAGCGAGCAGCAGGTAAATGGAGATATCGCACATACGGCAAGACAAAGTGCGACAGCGCAGGAACAAGGCACGAAGCACAATATACGTGATGTAAGAAAAAAAGTCTACATAATTACACGCGAGCCACTGTTATTAACCGCTGTTTAAAGTAAAAAGGACACTGAGGGAAAACGGCAGAAAGTGAAGAGAGGTTGCTCTAGGTGTTACAATAATCATCATCGTCAGCAGCAGCAGCGGCCTATTTTTGTGTCCACTGTAGGACGAAGGCCTCTCCCAGCGGTCTCCAACTATCCCTGTTTTGTGCAAGCTGATTGCAACTTGCTCCTGCAAATTTCCTAATTTCTTCACCCCACCTAATTTTCCGCGGCCTTGGCACCCATTCTGCAGCTCTAATGGTCCACCGGTTATCCATCCTACGCATTACATGGCCTGCCCAGCTTCATTTTTCCCTCTGCCAACTACAATATCGGCTATCCCCGTTTGCTCTCTGATCCACACCGCTCTCTTCCTGTCTCTTAACGTTAGGCCCAACATTTTTCGTTCCATCGCTCTTTGTGCGGTCCTTAACTTGTTCTCGAGCTTCTTTGTTAAGCTCCAAGTTTTTGCCCCATATGTTAGCACCGGAAGAATGCAATGATTGTACACTTTTTTTTAATTATGGGGTTTTACGTGGCAAAACCACGATCTGATTATGAGGCACACCGTTGTCGGGGACTCCGGCAATTTGGACCACCTGGGGTTCTTTAACTTGCACCTAAATCAAAGTACACGGGTGTTTTCGCATTTCGCCCCCATCGATACACTTCTTTTCAACGTCAGTGGTAAGCTCCCAGTCAGGATATTTTAATGTGCGCCGTATGCCCTCCAACCAATTTTATTCTTCTGTAATATTCCGTCTCTTGATCAGGGTCTCCTGTGAGCAATTGACATAGATAAACGTACTCCTTTACAGACTCTAGAGGCTGACTGGCGATCCTGAATTCTGGTTTCCTTTCCAGGCTATTGAACATTATCTGTGTCTTCTGCATACTAGTCTTCAACCTTACTCTCACACTTTAGCGCTTGAGGTCCTCAATCATGTGTTGGAGTTGTTCCCCATTGTTGTTGAACATGACAATGTCATCTCCAAAACCGGAGGTTGCTGAGATATTCACCGTTGATACTCACTCCTAAGCCTTCTCAGTCTAATAGCCTGAATACTTCTTCTAAGCATGCAGTAAATAATATTGGAGAAATTGTGTCGCCTTGCCTAGACCCCTTTCTAGACAGGTAACTTTCTACTTTTCTTGTGGAGAAGCATGGTAGCTGTGAAATCTTTGAAGATATTCACGCAGGCCTCCTGTACCCCTTGACTACGCCGCAGGGATCATAAGACTCGCTTAAGCAATGCTTATCTCATTTAGTAATAATCACGCTACTCCTCTCATTTACACGGTTATAGGTATAATGGAAACCTCTTTAATCTCCGCTTTTTATGTCGATAATCATTGTGAGAAGGAGTTTCAAAGCCTTCTGGCGGTTCTCAGTACTACTATAATTAAGTAAGGGTCAAGCTACACGTCATTTTGCATTTTGCAGAAGTACTGTGCATAAATGAGAAGCAGTATTACGATAAATGCAATGTTAATTAGAAAAAAAAATTTCGACTAAATATATGCATTACGACCTCAAAAACTATTTCGAAACATTGCCAATTTATGAAAACGGCCATCAGTTATATTGCCAAACCTTTTTGTTATTTCGCTTAGGATATTCAATATAGAATTATCAATAGTACTTCTTTGTATAACAACTTTAGTATAAACTTTATTTCCTGGCCTTTCTTTGAAGCTTTAGAAGCGCTTTGCATATAGCGTTTTATTTTTTTTTTACCGAAACATTTGGTATTTGCACACTTGCTCGTTTAAAAAAAATACTGAACTGGATACAGCCTTACTTGAAAAGTGCAAATTTATAAGGTACACATATTCGAAAACGTGATATCTTGCCTGAAGAATTCTTCGGGACGATAAAGCCATGCGCACTCTGTCCGAAAGCGCCGGTTTTCTCATAGCGAGGACTGGGTCAAAAGCGAACCAAAGGCTCTGCAAATGCAACGCGGTGAGCAGTTTATTACTAGCCATGCCAAGTGATAGCTTTCGTCATGCGTACGAAGCGCCCAGCACTATCTGCGTGAACTATCGCTGCAAGGCTATAGGCGAGCATGCGCCCGTGAAATCCGTAACGAGAACAAACGCCGACCACCATCGAATAATGCTCGGCGCGATATTATCACCTACTATCGGTGTGGCCATTTGTCTGCAGGTCGTTTCAGTGGCAGTGACTCGGTCTGGTGATCTCTCAGTTAAATGAGTGTAGAACAAACAGGCGCCGCAGGCACAGCATTCGTCGTCGCGGTAAGATCAACGACTTCTATGCCAAATCAAAAGCACCACATGGTCGATGATGCTGGGAACGTCCAGCTCAGCGTCAGTCGGCCGACGCCGTCCCACGTGTACGACGCGGCTGAGGAGCGGCATCTGCAAGAACTCGCACTGCAATTTTCCGAGTCTTCACCGGCTGCGCAGGCTCCAGCGACTGCGTCGGAGCTGGCGGGGACTTCTGAGGACACAGGATCCGCCGAAGAGAGTTCAAAGGAACAAACAGCTAATGCGGGGTCGCCATTACTGAAAGATACTCCCGCCGAACAAGGACCAGAACGGGCTGACCCTAACCTGCACGATGGTTCCAGCGTCACGGCAGCGTCTTCTGTGACACCCATTACTGTTCGCTTGATCGAGGAGCCAGTGGCCAAACTGCAGGTAATATTTGAAATCATGGTCGATATTTGCTAACGCGGTATCGCGAGCTCCTCTTTAGAAACTGCCCTCCGTCGACAGACGAAACCACACAGCTGCTTCGGAAAAAAAGTATCTTGATCGATGTATTGGCGGGTTTGAAAAGTGTACGGCTTTTCGTCACATTTCTTCCTCTTCTTCCCTTGTGGCTGTCGTTAATGTCTCCATATTGTACAGATACCACGCATAGCTCCATGCACGACGTATGTCGTCGAGTTCATGGGCTCAAGAGGGCGAAACGCGGCGGGGAAAGCATTCGAATTTAGTTATTGAATATAGTTTTTTACATGTCCAGTGCGCTGCAAGCTAAACGCGCGTTGCTATGGAAGCAGACGCCTCTGCATTGGAGTCTGACTCTTGGTCAGCTCGTATAGCTAAGCAGTCATCACTTTTCGTGCCATTCATTATTTCTAAACTGTCTCACGCCGGCTGAAGACACCCGGTGTAATAGTATAGGTATTTTTCAAGTGACTTCAAGGCCGCAGATTCTCACCTAAAGGCCCTTTTATAGTCTGACGTTATCGGCGCGCGGGCGAGCGTCGTTTGCGGCCAGTCACGCTACGCCGGTTGCGCTGTGCCAGCCGAAACGCCATCTCTATACTCCGACGTGCGCGCCGTCGGCTGTTACCTTCGGAGCATGCGCCGAACGATCCCAAGCCCGCGCGCCGCTTTGATCAACTTCTGCGATCGTCGGCGAAGTGCCTAGGCCGCCTTTATTTCTTCGCGCGAAATGCATTGTCGGTCGGCGCAGTCGACGCGACCAACGCGCGAATGGATCAGGATAAAGACTTTAGGTACGGTGTCTTAGGTCAGGAGCGAATTCGGCGCCGGGCTCGTTGGGGAGCGTCGGAAGCCGCCGGTTACGTTGGCTGCGCCGGTGCGCTCGACTATAGAGGGGGTCGTTTTCGCCAACGTGACGTAGCGTGCGCGCGCGCGCTCGCGTTACGTCGGACTATAAACGGCCCTTGGGCGTAAACCCAGCAGACCTAATAACGCCTGTGCATCATATTAACACGGGCGTATTTTTTGCTACTTGGCGGTGGCCATGTTCCCCAGATTATTACTGTTATCAATTTCATGCTCTGCGCGAGACGCGCCAATCGTGCTGTGAACAGCAGGCGGAAACTATGCCTCCCATTGCTCGTGTCAAATCGCGTCACAATTACGTCAGGCCTGCAGTCAGCCCCAATTCTTCCCCTAGCTGATGACGGCCTAAAATGTAAATCAGAAAAACAAAAGTGGCGGTGACGTCACGCTCCCCTGCTTTCGCCCTCCTTTCCCCTGATGATTATCCGTTGCTTCGCCTTATCGTCGCTTCGCCGGCCGAGCGGCGTATGGCCGGCGCGACCGCTCAACTTCACTGCTCGAATGTCGCTATGTGGAGCACTGGCTTCTGCGATTTATGCAGTGTGCCAGTGACTGGCACCAAACACAAACCTTGGGTAATTTTTTTTCTATTAACGTTTTGAACGCTGACGCACCACCCAACACACGCCACATCCACGAGCAGGATCTGGGTTCCCAAGAGCTTATGCATCTCTGGTTTCACTAATGACTTCAACGTCTATGGGCAGCCCTCTTGGTCATTTTCGGGCGACATTTTTTTTTTGCGTTTTTCAAGTTAGCAAAACAGTCCGGGCGCATGAGTGATAATTTTTTATTCTCGAGGAAAGTTGTGTATCGCGAAGGGCTGGGAAGATTGGCGCACGTTCTGTAGCAGCGTTCCATGAACTTGGCCCCACAGATTCGTTCTATGCCTTAATATGCCAGTCACTATTTTTCCAGCCCGTTACTGCAGACGTCTGCCACCTACCGTTCCGCATCTTGCAGCATGGATAGAGCACAGTGCGTGAGCGCTTACCCAGTTGCATTTCCGACAGCTGACCGTGCAGTAGAAGGGCAAAAGCGGTAATGGTTTCGCACTCGTGCGCGCTTCAAGCAACGTTTGGCGGGCCGCCGATAGCGTCATCTTGTTCCTCTTGAGCGAACTACTCCACGAAAAGGGTCCATAGCTGAGTGACCGTAAACGGAGTTGCTAAGAAGCACATGCTCAGCTATCACTGCACGGATTCGTATTCTTGCTACGGCATGGCTAATGTGTGTCGGTGAATAGCAAGATGCCAATCCGCAGTGGTTGCCATCATACAAACATGCGACGATGCGGCCGTGCCTAGGCCGCCTAATGTATATGAAGGATGTCCCAACTATCATGCACCATGATTTAAAAATATGCAAATGCCACGTAGCTGGACAGAACCAAGGCAATGTTGTTTGCCGGCACTTGGACATACTCGGATTATTTTTTGCATTCCACCTAATTACATTATTAATCTTAGTGGAATAATCAACTGCTCAAATATAATAATTAGATCAAAAGTGTGAATGATGAAATTGCAGACCAACATGAAAAATCTCCCGATACAGTTTTCTGTTGCTCAATACGCGCTGCTTGAAAGTGTTTTTCCAAGCGTGAAAGAAGCCCGCGAATACACGCAAAGTGCCTCGAGTGGCCAGTCGCGCGGCAATTTCACGTGTATTTGCGTACTTCACACGAAGTAGCTGCAATCGCTAATGTTACCGCCACGTAACATTTCCGACGTATTTGTTCTTTGACGTCGACCGGCGTCGACGCGGCCATTATACAACACTAGAATGTGCACTCAAGTCTAGATTACCAACTTTATTGTATGCCCTTGTAATTTTTTTTAATAATAACGTGTGAGCGTTAAACGCACGGCACGTCAGCGGCCTTGTAGTCGCGAGGAGCATTCCTGAAGTGAACACCGCTGCGAAATAAATTGGAAGTCGCCTTACGCGCCCGCATGTACAGGTGCTCCCAGAATAATTCGGAAAGCCGGACACCCAGCTGCTTGTCGGCGGAGCGTGCCGGCGGATAAATACAGGCACGATCTGCGCATGCGCGGGGTCCCTAGCGACCAAGTTTCACTCCCTAGTGCATCTAGATTGGCGTTGTCTTGCTCCAAAAGGGTAGCGCTAGGTGCCCTTTAGCTTTGTGCAATGGGGCTGTGCGTATGAGTGTATGTATGTGATCTGTAGCACAGTATGCACCGTTATCTATAAATAAAGGCTTTTGGATTCCTTCCAGCATATTTTCGCCATGATCTGCATCCCGTTTTGGAGATAGCAATGCTTTGCGTGATTATGTGCGAGTAAGGCGGTTTGGCTACAACGGCATCGCTACCTTATTTTCAACGATGTTAGCCTGTCCTGCGAAGTATTAGTTCTTGTTAAATTATCTCCCGTTCCGTGTTACTACTAGTTTTGTAATACGAGGACAATTTCGACTATTACATGACCGCTCACTTAACAGGTGTGTCTGTGATAGGGGCAATAAATCAATTTACGAAATGAAATAAGACGGCACGTTCATGAAGGCCAATTTCACGCAGAGGAAGTTAGTTCATGCAAAGGGCACTCTAATAAACTTTTCAAGACTCCAGTGATTTATTTGCGCACCTCGGTACGTGGTTCGCGCGAATCAATCAAGGAATCTGGACCATTGGTAGCGAGTATCCTTACATTTTGATGGAGTGTCGGCGTTTGTTGGCCTAGATACTCATTTTCTTTTGCTCAGAGGGAATATAAAACGATAATCAAGGGTAGGCTGTGTGAGCTGAATGCAAAAAATAGTATGAAAAACATAGTAAATCTAAATGACAGGAAGAACACTCAGATTTCTTTTTTTCACAGAAAACAAAAAGAATCGAAACGTAACTGTATTTCGTCGAAAGCGGTTGGCATGTTCCGTTATCAATACCTCGTGAATGCACCGTCCACGCGATAACAGCTTGTAGCCGGCGTGGAATTGACTCGTAGAGCGCACCTACGAAGTCACTCCTCTCACCAAGGCACTTCCACTCGCGCGTTATGGCGAGCCAGAGCTCGTCGGCACTGGCACCTCCCAGATTCAGCTTGGACAAACTTTTCTTCATCGTGCCCCACACGTTCTCCATAACACTGAAGTCTGCACCTTTGGGAGGCCAGTCAAAAACGCGAACACCACGTTCTTGAAGATCACAGTTCTGGCGGTGTGCACCGGGCTCAGGTCTTGTTGGAACAAATAGCAGCCATCTTTAAACGGCACGTCCAGAGCATATGGCAATAGGTGGTAGTCCAGAATTTCGTAGTAAGCTTCAGCTGTGAACGATGAGGACAGTCGGATTAGCCCTCCTTGCTAATTTGCTTTCCCAAACGTTGACAGCACAGCGGCCGCTGCTGTAGATCTCGGAAACACACCCAGGCTCGTATCGACACGAAAAGAATTAAGGGAAGAAATAATGCTCTTTCCAGATGAAATACCCTTTGCGCGTCCGAAGAATTTGTGCTTAAAAGATCAGAAAAAAAGAAAGAAAAAAAACGTGCAGTTGTATTGAATTGAATTGAATTTTATTTCTCGTTCATTCAAACGAGGGTAGGCTGAGACTAAAGGCATAAAGCCTGACAAAGGTCTCAGCCCCCACGAACAAGTTTGACAGCAGATCACACACATATGCACAATTTTGCGCGTTACAACAGCGTTGGTTACAGTGAAAGTTCATGGTTGCAGTATCCATGGTCATTAGACTCTTCAAATTTATTTTAAAAATGTACAGCAACAGCTAAGTACAACTAGGCATTCCAGATTCTAATGGTGCACAAAATAAACGTCAGCAAATTTATAGAGTAATATAGAGCAACGAAATGCGCAAAAAAAGAAACACATCCTAATTGTGTGCCAAAAAATAAAAAATATATATATAGAAAATTACTAAAAAAAGTGGAAACAGGACCTGGATGCAAAATATATTTGTCTTAAAACAAAACGGAAAAATATGAAATGACATCACATCATGTGGATCCTGAAAAAAAATTAAATGTAATTCATGGCAGAAACATTTTTCGTTTAATACACTCATTTATTCAATTTTAAACTATCTATCTTCCCTATCTAACCAATCTCGTATTTCGTTTTTAAATGTCTTTAAAGAAGTATTTAAGGATACAGATGCACTGAACCTGTTCATTATTTTTCTGGACTGATAGACAAATGTTTGTTTCCCGTAATTGGTCCTTGCTTTTGGTGTGCGTCGTGTGCTGTGTCGCAAGAAGTATCCGGAGAGGTGACGTTCAGTACATTGTGCGCCTGGGTTTGTCTTTCGGATTTCTAGAAGAATTTGCATATAATATATCCTGTCCACACGCAGCATATCATATTTTTGGAATAGTGGACCGGTTCTTAGATCTGAAAAGCAGCCATGGTAATTTGCATATAAGCCACTAGCTTTTTTTGTAAGGTAATCAATTTTGTGTAATTTGTTCTGGTGGTTGTACCCCAAACCAATATCCCGTAGCAAAGCTTTGAATAAAGAAGTGCATTATACAGTTTTTTTCAGCCATAGAGGGATCAGGTGTGCAATTCTATAGATTATACCGATGTTTTTTGATAATTCACCGAAAAGGGAATTCACATGTGTATTCCACGATAATTCTTCACTAAAATGAATTCCCAGAAACTTTTGTTGTTTGACCTGTTTAATAAGGAAGTTGTTAAATTTTACTTCTATTCAACCCTCAATTCTTTTATTAGGTGCCCTAAATATAATTTAGGTTGTTTTAGTTGCGTTCAGCTGGAGTTTGTTGGTCGTCAACTAGTCAGATAACAAAGTTGCATATTCATTTACACACTGCTCTAATTCTGTTGTGTTATCGGCTGTAAAGGACACATTTGTATCATCTGCATACATTGCCAACGTTTGGGAACCTGGTAAATCTGTAATATCATTAACATAAATTAGATATAGTAACGGTCCTAACTTTGAACCTTGCGGGACACCTTGATGTAGGGTAAGCATGTCAGATGCAGTAGTTCACATCTGCACAAACTGTTTTCTAATACATATGTAACTTTTTATCAAGTCATTTGCAACGCCTCGTACTCCGTATCTTTCTAATTTTTCAGTTAAGATATAGTGGGCAATCGAATCAAACGCCTTTCTCAGGCCCAAAAACAGGCCAAGCGTTAACTTTTTCTGTTCGATGTTTGCAATTATTCGATCTTTAATATCCAGTAAAGCTTGCTCGGTTGAGTTATCTTTTTGGAAAACCGTATTGGCATTGTGCAATAACATTGTGTTTCGTAAAAAAATTGTTCGTCGTAAATGTTGCATAGATAACACTTTCAAAAAGTTTTGAAAATACAGTGAGAACTGAAATCAGCCTGTAATTTGATAATTGGTCTGCACTGCCCCCTTTAAAGATTGGTGTGACACGCGCTATCTTAAGCTCGTCTGGAAAAACCCCTGTGCTAAGAGACAAGTTTATAAGATGCACGAGCAATCGCCCTCTTTCGTGTGACACATATTTAACCGGAATAGGACTGATACCGTCTACGCCAGCTGAAACATGCTGATAACAGTCTGATAAGATCACTTACTTCGCCGAGACAAGTTGGTTTCAAGAAAAGTGAATGTGATACATGTGGTGTGAAAAAAGTGTGATCGTTTCCGATTGCAACGTGTGCAGAGTTTATACCAGCGTTAATAAAATGCGTATTCATGCAGCTAACCAATTCCGCACGTTCTATTTCCCGCCCGTTTAAGCGCGATATTTGCGGATGCGTGTTTGTATTTTTTTCCTGTTATTTCATTAACGGGATCCCATATTTTCTCGGATTGTTTCGTATATTTGAGAAAAGGCGCTCATAGTAATCACACTTCGCTTTCCTTAAATCACTTTGTACTTCATTCCAAAATTTTTTTGTACGTCACGAATAGCTCAGGCTGCCGCTTGCGGCTGAAGGTGTGATACATAGCGTCTTTCTTTTTGATCCGTTCGTACAAGTCTTTGTCGACTCAAGGTTCGCGCGCCTTTTTATGTTTCTTTCCAGAAGCTGCTGGCTGAAGTGGAAAAGCCAAATCATAGCATGCGAGCACAATTCGTTGAAACAGATGAAACGCTCTGTTTACATCTGTTTCATTATATATTTCTTGCCAGTCTACGCACTGGAGGAGACATCGGAATTGCTCTAGAGTATTTTGCCTGATTATTCGACGAAATCTCTGTTTGCAGTCATTGTTTTGTTTATCAGGGTCTTTAGGTACAAGACAAAACACAGGTAAATGGTCACTTAAATCTGCTATTAGTACTCCCGACTTGATATCACATTCATTCAAGTTCGAAACGCATATGTCCAACTGTGTAGCACTATTGACTGTTACCCTTGTTGGTGCAGTAATGTAATTACTGCAGCCATAACACGAAAACAATGCATTGAGTTCTAGAGACCATGCTTCATCAGTGATCATGTTGACATTCACATCCCCCATAATTACACAAGTCTCATTAGTCGGGTCGGGTCAAAGGCAATAGCTTTTCCTTAAAACTACAAAATGTGGCATTGTCTCCCGTTGGGGGCCTGTATACGACACTTACAACAGTTTTATTTAGGTGCACGGTCAAACATTCTACCTCATTAGTAATAATAGAAAACTATTCAATAACATCTAACTTCAACGGTTCTTTAACATAAACTACTACCCCTCCACCGGCTTTATTTTCTCTTCTTATATGATGCGACCTATACCCTGAGAACTGTGGAACAGGATCATTTGCAGTTAACCATGTTTCCGTGAAAAGCACATCAAATTTTTCGGTTTTTGATTGTATTAACTCATTGATTTCATCCAACTTATTTCTCATGCTTCTTGTATTAATATGTATGCAGGATAACATATTGCATCCCGAATATTCTTTGTTGAACTTTTCCATGTCATAGTAAGCGTCTGTCACTTGGAGACCAGGTGAATAAGTAGACGCCATCTCAGTGCCATAGTTTATCATTAGGTCATTTTAGATAAGTCCTCAATAGTGGTGATGCGCAGAATGGGCGAGCCTTCATCTTTACGAGCAAGTACCACGCCATTGGCAATCCAGACATATTGTCAATTTGTTTCCTTCCTTTATTTGTCGCGGAGACGCGAGAAGTTTTTTGTTTTGTTGCGTCAAATGCTCGTTGACGTACACTGAGTTGTCTGAGGTGAGACCAAGATCTTTACAAGTTAAGAGATTTTTTCTTGCTTTCATGTGCACACGGTTTCTTTTCATTCTTTGCACGAAGCGCACAACGATGTTTTTGACGCCAGTCTGTGCAGTTGACACCCAGTGACACGTGTCAATGTCACTTTCTGAAATGCTCTCGCCAACCGCTACTCCAATGCTTTTTATCACTGTCATGACGTCATTTCCACCGGGTACGCCTTTAATTTCTAAATTATTGGCTCTTTGATACTGTTCTAATTCGTTTACACTCTGTGACAACCTTTCGTTCTCGGCCTTCAAATGAACATTAAGCTTCACTAACTCCTTGATCTCAGCCCTCAAATCAGCTATATCTTTCGTGAGGCCGTGTACTCCATCGCATGCAGTGGAACAAAAGTTCACACTGTCTTTTAATTCTCTGAGTTCCGTTCTCATGTACCGTTTGATATTCTCTAGTTGTCGGCACAACTATTTCATATCCATTGTGTCTGACTAGCTCAGATAACAAAGCAAGTGTACATCAGTATCAAAACACACTTTGTTCGGCAGCAGCGCACAGGACAATCTGATGAAACGCTCAATTCCTAAACAGTTAGCTCACCTGCGAAAGCAGACGATGGCTATTAGCGCTGTAGGGTCGCTGCGCTGCTGCCGAACTGTAGCCTGGGCAAGCCGTTCCTTCGCCTTTTATAGAGGCACGGTGACGCCACTTTCTGTAAGATGGCCGTCGTAGCTTTGCTTGTCACGTGGTGCCTCCCGTTTTCCCTTGTGCCGCTCCTTCAATTCTTGCTCATATGCTGATGCAGATGCAGCACGTTTCCCGCGAAAGCAGACGATGGCTATTAGCGGAGTACGGACGGTGCGCTGCTGCCGAACTGTATGGTCTCCATACGCGGCGCTCTTGATCCCATCTAGATTAAAATGTCGATTCATCTGAGAATATGACTTCCTTTAATTTTTCAGTCGTCCAGCGCTAATATGCCCTGGCAAACTCAAGGCACCGGCGTTTTTGGCGCTCCGTAAGGTGTGGCTTTTGTGCCGCGACAAATACAAGAAGAGGAGCCTCTCGCATGCGCCTTCTAATTGTTTCCTCGCTGGCTTGCAGGTTGAGAGCTGTTTGGATTATTTGGTTGACCGCACTTGTAAACTTTTCTCTGAGGCGGCAAATCTGGCATTGAGGTATACCTTGTAAGCAGAGCTTAATTAGATTTCTCCGCTCATCCATCGCCACTCTTTTCGGCATGCTGCCTCGATTGGAATAGGGCGGAGTTCGTGTGACTGGCATGGTTAAAATATGTTCGTATCTCTTTATCAATGGAGCCACCGATATTATTATGGTTGCATCAGACGCAAATGCCACCCTTTGCCAGTGCTAGTCACTTTCGGTTACCATACGTATTTTGAGCAAATGATAAATACGGCCCACATGAAAAATGAAAAAAAAAGGCGCCCAAGCTTAAGAACATGCACACAAGAGCGCTTATGCTGCAATGCGCGTACATGCGCAAATACAGCTTGTCACAGACACCACCAGCCCAGCCGCCCTTGACAAAACTTTAAGGGGCACCTAGGGCTACCGTTGTGGAGCAACGCAACGCAAACTAGATGCACTGGGGAACCACGCATGCGCAGGGAGACCGCGCACGCGCAGACCATGGTACTACTTTTTCCACGGCCCGCTGCGCCGGTGAGCGGCCGCGCGTGTGGCGTTCCGAATTACTCTGGGAGCGCCTGTACTGTCACCGATACCGCCACCCTTCGCCGCTGACACGCCTAGCGGTCGACGTTCGCGTGACAATAGTACAAATACATTTATGCCATGATAGCAGAGTGTTAAATGTCCAGCTGCTGTGCCGCAGAAGTTATATGTGACCGTCCGCATCCGTACGTTATTTTTAACTAAGAACTGATCGTTATCTTCAAGTATTGTACCGATTGCACGTTACCTGTTGCACGTTACGTTACTGGTTGTTGCATCAAAATAGCGGTGACAGCAACGCTGCTATACAGCCTCTTTCGCGCTCAGACATTGCATCCAACGCAACTGGACCAGCCTCAGCATATGAATTCGTTATGCAATTAAGCGTCATGCACTGTACTTCGCCAGGACCGAATTTGACTTCGTTCATTTCGCCTGCGGCCTGCGCACTCAATGCCTTCTTCAGCCTTTCCATTCCACCGCGTAGTTCCCGCTAGGGTCGCTAGTGACATAGAGACCTAACATGAACTCGAGATCGCATGTTGCGACGCTTCAATCAAGGCGTGGGCAATGCTGGTCGTGGCGACGGCATTCCGGAAGGGGCGGATTGTGAAAGCTCTCATTTACTGAGCGTAGCCTACCTAATAAATATCCGGGGTGATCAACATGTTCCGCGCTGTTTCCGGGCCCTTCTCTGATTTTTTAATCTATTCGTGTGGACGTCGACTGTCGTCGTCCTAGAGACGGCATGCGACTGGCCAGGTGAGCGTAGCCTACCTAATAAATATCCGGGGTGATCAACATGTTCCGCGCTGTTTCCGGGCCCTTCTGTGATTTTTTAATCTATTCGTGTGGACGTCGACTGTCGTCGTCCTAGAGACGGCATGCGACTGGCCAGGTGAGCGTAGCCTACCTAATAAATATCCGGGGTGATCAGCATGTTCCGCGCTGTTTCCGGGCCCTTCTCTGATTTTTTTATCTATTCGTGTGGACGTCGACTGTCGTCGTCCTAGAGACGGCATGCGACTGGCCAGGTGAGCGTAGCCTACCTAATAAATATCCGGGGTGATCAACATGTTCCGCGCTGTTTCCGGGCCCTTCTCTGATTTTTTAATCTATTCGTGTGGACGTCGACTGTCGTCGTCCTAGAGACGGCATGCGACTGGCCAGGTGAGCGTAGCCTACCTAATAAATATCGGGGTGATCAACATGTTCCGCGCTGTTTCCGGGCCCTTCTCTGATTTTTTAATCTATTCGTGTGGACGTCGACTGTCGTCGTCCTAGAGACGGCATGCGACTGGCCAGGTGAGCGTAGCCTACCTAATAAATATCCGGGGTGATCAACATGTTCCGCGCTGTTTCCGGGCCCTTCTCTGACTTTTTAATCTATTCGTGTGGACGTCGACTGTCGTCGTCCTAGAGACGGCATGCGACTGGCCAGGTGAGCGTAGCCTACCTAATAAATATCCGGGGTGATCAACATGTTCCGCGCTGTTTCCGGGCCCTTCTCTGATTTTTTAATCTATTCGTGTGGACGTCGACTGTCGTCGTCCTAGAGACGGCATGCGACTGGCCAGGTGAGCGTAGGAGGAGGAGGAGGAAAAAAAAGAAGGAAAGGCAGGGAGGTTAACCAGAAGCACGTCCGGTTTGCTACCCTACACGGGGGAAGGGGTTTAAAGGGATGAAAAGAAAGGATAGAGAGAGAGGGAAGAAAGCACTCGCAGTATAAACACATGCGGTTGTCCCACACTTCACAATCGGTCACTGAGGCCAGTCGACTTCATGAACTGTAACAATGCCCGCGCCGCTTTGTAAGCCTGCGACGCGTGGGGCCACGGTCCAAGAATCTTTGTCTCTGAAAAAGGTCTGCTGTCCAATCGGTCTAACACACTCCGGAGAAGGTCACGTTCGGTCTCATAAAGATGACAAAAACACAACACGTGTTCCACCGTCTCCTCACAGTTGCACGAGTCACAGATTGGTGTGTCGGACATGCCCAGAAGGAATGAGTATGCTTTCGTAAAAGCCACTCCTAACCAGAGGCGGCAAAGTAAAGTTGCATCACGGCGGGGGAAGTTCGATGGAATTTGTAGCCTCATTGTAGGATCCAGTCGTTGGAGATGACAGTTCGTAAAAATCGGGCTGCTCCATGACGTTTCTCTCTCGGTTTGAGCGAGTAAACGAAGACCCCTCGCCGCGTCTGTCCTCGATAAGGGTATAGGAACAGTCAGGGTTTCCTTATGGGCTGACCGGGCGGCATCATCGGCAAGGTCATTACCAACGATGCCACAGTGCCCCGGCAGCCATTGAAAGATGATGTCATGTCCGTTCATGAGGGCTTGATGGAGAACCTCTCTGGTCTCAAACACCAGTTGTTCATGTGTCTTGCGTCGTAATGCTGACTGCAGACTCTGAAGGGCTGCCTTGGAGTCACAAAAAATGACCCACTTTCGAGGTGGTGTTTCTACGATGTAATTACCTGCAGCACGTAGTACGGCAAGTTCTGTAGCCGTAGAAGTCGTTATGTGGGACACTTTGAACTTCCTTGTGACTTGTAAGGTCGGGATGATAAAAGCACCTGTGGAGCTGGTGGCTGAGACAGATCCATCGGTGTAAACTTGCGTTCTTAACTCATATGCATCGTTCAGCAATGACAATGTCAACTGTCGTAGAGCTACCGTGGAATGACTGAGCTTGTTCGTAATTCCCGGAATCGTGAGGTGTACTTGTGGCTGCCGTAGACACCACGGGGGTGACAGTGGTCTTGCTGCTGGTGTAAATCCCGATGGAAGGCAGCCTTGATGTGTCGCAACAAGTTTCGAAAACGTGGCCTGAGGTCTTTGTGCCGGCAAAACAGCAATGTGATGACTGGGTACGCGACACAGGTGTCGAATGTGTGCTCTGAGGTTGTCAACCGTGATGTATGTTGGAATCAAGTAGTCTCTAGCAATCACGATTGTTGCATGAGTCGAGGCGCATCGTGGAAGTCCAAGACATGTCCGCAGAGCCTGGCCTTGCAAACTTTGGAGGGTACGAATATTTGTTTTGCATGTATTCGCCAAAACCGGCAAGCTGTATCGTAAAAAGCCCAGAAACAGTGTTCTGTACAGCTGCAGCATGGACCGTACCGACGTTCCCCAAGTTTTTCCACACAGGAACTTCATTATATGTATAATTGAAATTAGTCTCCGCTTCAGGTAGATGCAGTGGGGGCTCCATGAAAGGTTCCTGTCAATAATCACACCTAAGAAGCGGTGAGACTTCTGGTATGTAATATCCTGGCCATTGAGAGAAACAGGGTACGGTGACATGGGTTTGCGCGTAAAGGCAATGAGCGCACATTTTTCGATGGACATAGTAAGGCCTTGTTTTCGGAGATAGGAACAAGTTAGGGTGGCTGCCCGCTGAATTCTTGCGCGCACTTGAAGACGAGTCACCGCAGAAGACCAAAGACAAATATCGTCGGCGTATATCGACAGGTGTATTGTATTGGGTAATAGTTCAGCAAGGCCAATCATAGCTAGGTTAAACAGAATAGGGCTCAATACCCCGCCCTGTGGGACGCCGCAGTAGGTATAATAGTTGGCAGAGGGGCCATTTTCTGTCTGCACATAGAAGGACCTTCTGGTCAAATAGTCTCTGATCCATTGAAACATACAGCCACCGATTCCGACAGCCTCCAGTGATTCAAGGATCGCTTCATGTGTGACATTATCGTACGCCCCTTTCACATCAAGAAAGAGCGCCACTGATATGCGCTTGAGACATTTTTGATGCTGTATGTACGTTGTCAGGTCGATAACATTGTCTATTGAAGACCTGCCTCGCCGAAAGCCTGTCATTGAGTCAGGGTATATACTGTGGCGTTCAAGGTACCATTCTAAGCGTGTAAGGATCATTTTTTCCATTACTTTACCTACGCAACTTGCCAGGGCAATAGGGCGATATGATGACAGGTCTAAAGGCGACTTCCCTGTTTTTAGTAGCGGTACAAGCCGACTTATTTTCCATTGCAGAGGAACAATTCCGTCACGCCATGAGCGGTTGTAGTAATTCAACAGCTCTTGCCTGGCCTCCCGTCCAAGATGGACAAGAGCTGCATAGGTGATGCCGTCAGGCCCTGGTGAAGATGAACGTCGAGAAGCAGCCAAAGATGCGTCAAGTTCTTCCATAGTAAATGGAAGTTCCATTTCTGGTACGCGAGACACAGGGACGACACTAACACCTTCGGCGTGGGGGGTGACACACACGCCGGCGATCCGCGCACAAAAATTATTTGCCACCTCAAGTTGCGTCTGGCAGTGATGTAGGGCTAAGGCCATGAAGGGATGTCGCTGTTGTGGAGACGAGCGGAGGCCACGAACTGTCCTCCAGATGTATGAAAGTGGTTTACGAGGGTCCAGGGATTCACAAAAGGACTTCCAACGTTGTTCCTGCAATTTGTCCAAACGGCGCTGGATTTTCTTCTGTGTTCTTCGTGCCATTCTCAGGTCACAAACTGCCTTCGTGCGCCTGTACCTCCTTTCAGCTCGTCGTCGAAGTGCCGTTAGCCTCTCCAGTTCTACGTCAAATTGGGAACGGTTCGCTTTCAATGTTAGGAGGCATGAAGCTTCTCTCATTGCCTCTGAGATGGTTTCCTCTAGGCTATGGCCCAAGTCTTCTCTGCATGCATTTTCCATATGTAGCTTGAATTTAGTCCAATCGATACGTTGTACTGCATTCGACGAGGAGGAATTGTTTAGCCCCCTGATCTTCAAGTAAGTGGGAATATGGTCACTTCCATGCGTTTCTATGTCTGAAAACCACTGTACTTGCGAGCTGAAGCATCGTGATACCAAAGTCAAATACAGGCAACTGCTGTACTTGAGGCCTCGCAGGTATGTAGGACTGCCGTCATTCATCACACAAAGGTCGTGATCATTGGCGAATGTTACCAGATTCCTGCCTCTGGAATTGATTGCCGAGCTACCCCAGAGTAAGTGATGTGCGTTGAAATCGCCCGTTATAATCCAAGGACCACTGGTATGTAACAATATGTCTCGCAGTCTATCGCATTCAAATCGTCCTGACGGCGATAAGTAGACACCAATGAGTGTGAATGACACGTGTTTCTTTTTTACACGTAGGCAGACATACTGATTGTCATCATGTGGTTGTACTGCATGGTGGGCATACGTAAAATCCGTGCGGATGTAAACGACAATTTTGCTGCGCTCCTCGCACGTCGACGACAAAAATGGTTCGTACCCTGACAGTTTGATGGGAGTAAGTACGTTGGGTTCACAAATAACGATTATGGGAATCCGATTTGTGAAAACATATTGACGGAAGGATGAGATGCGGGACCTCAAGCCTCTGGCGTTCCACTGTAAAATCGAAGCTTGTCTGACCTCAGTGCGAAATGACAGTATTGGACGAGCCATGGTGTCTACTCAAGGCTTGCAAGTACTGGATTTAGAGCATCCAGTACCTGTAGTGCACTTTGAGCTGACGGCGTTTTTAGCTTGCCTAGGAGCACGCGAATGGCGTTCATCATTGATCGAAGCATCGCGATCACTTGTTTGTCCTCTTCAGGCAGTTTATCGGCGGGAGGTTCAGCATTCGTGGTTGCCGATGTGCGCTGTGGCTTTGCGGGTGGCTGTGGTCTTGGCAACCTAGGCCAGCTGCATCAACCGCAGTCTCACTTTTTCCAGCATTCTGGTTCCTATCAGCCGTGACCGGTCTGGGCGGCAAGGGTGGTGGAGCCGGTGGATATGCGACAGACGCGGTAGAGACGCTGATTTTCTTCAACGAACGTCGGCGACGATATCGCCGCTTTCTGATGGTTTTGGCAGCCTCTCGGTGAGACGAATGGTCTCTCGCCATTTGTTTTAATACAGCCAGCTCCTTTTTCATGTTTGGGCAATCCTTTGACGAAGCTTCATGGGGCCCATGACAATTCGAGCATTTAAGAACAGTGGCCCTGCAATCATCCGCGGAGTGCGTTTCAGCGCAGCGAGAACACACTGCTGCATTCTCGCAAACGCTTCTCACGTGGCCCAGCCTCATGCATTTGAGGCATTGTAGTGGCTTCGGTACGAAAGGTCGCACAGGATGTCGAAAGTGGCCTACCTTTACATATGAAGGTAGACAGTCTCCCTTGAACACTATCTTCAAACAGCGTGAGCTGCCCAGGCGGGTAACACTCGCGATGACATCAGCTTCACTGGCTGGTTTCACAAGAACTTCCAAGTCGGAGCTGGGAATCGCGGAATCTACATCGTAGATGACACCGGTGACGATGTCAGAGCCCAGCGGGATGTGGGAACGGACCTTCATTCCATCCAGGTCGGTGACGTTGCGCAGGGTATTCAGTGCGGCTGCATGAGTAACGTCGATCGCCAGGACGTTCTTGCGCATGTTTACTCTGATGTCGACAATTTCATTCGGCACCAGTGCCTCTAGCAGCACCGAAACGGTTTGCCTGTTGAGGCGCTTCATGTTCCCGTTGGGTACAGCAGGAACAAAGAGGATGGTGTTGGTCGCAGGCCTCTGTTGTGGTCTTTCATTCAATGTGCTCGAGGACGAAGAGGTCCTGGTGTTGCGTCTCTTCGCCTTACGGCTCATAACAAGTTCGAAGTCGTCATCGTCGGAGGCCTCCTCGCTGCTCAGTGAGTAGATATGGGTGTCCTCGCTGTCAGAGTTGCTGTGAGGGCCAGTCCGCTTTCTTGACGCGGCCACCGCTGACGTCGCCGAATCTGGCAGACGTCCGGGTTGGTCCGCGTCCATCGCCCACGAACAAAGAATCGACTTCTCAGAGGTACACGTATAATTCCACAAAATGGCAAGAGATACTCAAAAAACGTTCTGCCCAGCAGACACTTCGCCGTCGTCCATCCAGGTGAGCGTAGCCTACCTAATAAATATCCGGGGTGATCAACATGTTCCGCGCTGTTTCCGGGCCCTTCTCTGATTTTTTAATCTATTCGTGTGGACGTCGACTGTCGTCGTCCTAGAGACGGCATGCGACTGGCCAGGTGAGCGTAGCCTACCTAATAAATATCCGGGGTGATCAACATGTTCCGCGCTGTTTCCGGGCCCTTCTCTGATTTTTTAATCTATTCGTGTGGACGTCGACTGTCGTCGTCCTAGAGACGGCATGCGACTGGCCAGGTGAGCGTAGCCTACCTAATAAATATCCGGGGTGATCAACATGTTCCGCGCTGTTTCCGGGCCCTTCTCTGATTTTTTAATCTATTCGTGTGGACGTCGACTGTCGTCGTCCTAGAGACGGCATGCGACTGGCCAGGTGAGCGTAGCCTACCTAATAAATATCCGGGGTGTTCAACATGTTCCGCGCTGTTTCCGGGCCCTTCTCTGATTTTTTAATCTATTCGTGTGGACGTCGACTGTCGTCGTCCTAGAGACGGCATGCGACTGGCCAGGTGAGCGTAGCCTACCTAATAAATATCCGGGGTGATCAACATGTTCCGCGCTGTTTCCGGGCCCTTCTCTGATTTTTTAATCTATTCGTGTGGACGTCGACTGTCGTCGTCCTAGAGACGGCATGCGACTGGCCAGGTGAGCGTAGCCTACCTAATAAATATCCGGGGTGATCAACATGTTCCGCGCTGTTTCCGGGCCCTTCTCTGATTTTTTAATCTATTCGTGTGGACGTCGACTGTCGTCGTCCTAGAGACGGCATGCGACTGGCCAGGTGAGCGTAGCCTACCTAATAAATATCCGGGGTGATCAACATGTTCCGCGCTGTTTCCGGGCCCTTCTCTGATTTTTTAATCTATTCGTGTGGACGTCGACTGTCGTCGTCCTAGAGACGGCATGCGACTGGCCAGGTGAGCGTAGCCTACCTAATAAATATCCGGGGTGTTCAACATGTTCCGCGCTGTTTCCGGGCCCTTCTCTGATTTTTTAATCTATTCGTGTGGACGTCGACTGTCGTCGTCCTAGAGACGGCATGCGACTGGCCAGGTGAGCGTAGCCTACCTAATAAATATCCGGGGTGATCAACATGTTCCGCGCTGTTTCCGGGCCCTTCTCTGATTTTTTAATCTATTCGTGTGGACGTCGACTGTCGTCGTCCTAGAGACGGCATGCGACTGGCCAGGTGAGCGTAGCCTACCTAATAAATATCCGGGGTGATCAACATGTTCCGCGCTGTTTCCGGGCCCTTCTCTGATTTTTTAATCTATTCGTGTGGACGTCGACTGTCGTCGTCCTAGAGACGGCATGCGACTGGCCAGGTGAGCGTAGCCTACCTAATAAATATCCGGGGTGATCAACATGTTCCGCGCTGTTTCCGGGCCCTTCTCTGATTTTTTAATCTATTCGTGTGGACGTCGACTGTCGTCGTCCTAGAGACGGCATGCGACTGGCCAGGTGAGCGTAGCCTACCTAATAAATATCCGGGGTGATCAACATGTTCCGCGCTGTTTCCGGGCCCTTCTCTGATTTTTTAATCTATTCGTGTGGACGTCGACTGTCGTCGTCCTAGAGACGGCATGCGACTGGCCAGGTGAGCGTAGCCTACCTAATAAATATCCGGGGTGATCAACATGTTCCGCGCTGTTTCCGGGCCCTTCTCTGATTTTTTAATCTATTCGTGTGGACGTCGACTGTCGTCGTCCTAGAGACGGCATGCGACTGGCCAGGTGAGCGTAGCCTACCTAATAAATATCCGGGGTGTTCAACATGTTCCGCGCTGTTTCCGGGCCCTTCTCTGATTTTTTAATCTATTCGTGTGGACGTCGACTGTCGTCGTCCTAGAGACGGCATGCGACTGGCCAGGTGAGCGTAGCCTACCTAATAAATATCCGGGGTGATCAACATGTTCCGCGCTGTTTCCGGGCCCTTCTCTGATTTTTAATCTATTCGTGTGGACGTCGACTGTCGTCGTCCTAGAGACGGCATGCGACTGGCCAGGTGAGCGTAGCCTACCTAATAAATATCCGGGGTGATCAACATGTTCCGCGCTGTTTCCGGGCCCTTCTCTGATTTTTTAATCTATTCGTGTGGACGTCGACTGTCGTCGTCCTAGAGACGGCATGCGACTGGCCAGGTGAGCGTAGCCTACCTAATAAATATCCGGGGTGTTCAACATGTTCCGCGCTGTTTCCGGGCCCTTCTCTGATTTTTTAATCTATTCGTGTGGACGTCGACTGTCGTCGTCCTAGAGACGGCATGCGACTGGCCAGGTGAGCGTAGCCTACCTAATAAATATCCGGGGTGATCAACATGTTCCGCGCTGTTTCCGGGCCCTTCTCTGATTTTTTAATCTATTCGTGTGGACGTCGACTGTCGTCGTCCTAGAGACGGCATGCGACTGGCCAGGTGAGCGTAGCCTACCTAATAAATATCCGGGGTGATCAACATGTTCCGCGCTGTTTCCGGGCCCTTCTCTGTATTTTTAATCTATTCGTGTGGACGTCGACTGTCGTCGTCCTAGAGACGGCATGCGACTGGCCAGGTGAGCGTAGCCTACCTAATAAATATCCGGGGTGATCAACATGTTCCGCGCTGTTTCCGGGCCCTTCTCTGATTTTTTAATCTATTCGTGTGGACGTCGACTGTCGTCGTCCTAGAGACGGCATGCGACTGGCCAGGTGAGCGTAGCCTACCTAATAAATATCCGGGGTGATCAACATGTTCCGCGCTGTTTCCGGGCCCTTCTCTGATTTTTTAATCTATTCGTGTGGACGTCGACTGTCGTCGTCCTAGAGACGGCATGCGACTGGCCAGGTGAGCGTAGCCTACCTAATAAATATCCGGGGTGTTCAACATGTTCCGCGCTGTTTCCGGGCCCTTCTCTGATTTTTTAATCTATTCGTGTGGACGTCGACTGTCGTCGTCCTAGAGACGGCATGCGACTGGCCAGGTGAGCGTAGCCTACCTAATAAATATCCGGGGTGATCAACATGTTCCGCGCTGTTTCCGGGCCCTTCTCTGATTTTTTAATCTATTCGTGTGGACGTCGACTGTCGTCGTCCTAGAGACGGCATGCGACTGGCCAGGTGAGCGTAGCCTACCTAATAAATATCCGGGGTGTTCAACATGTTCCGCGCTGTTTCCGGGCCCTTCTCTGATTTTTTAATCTATTCGTGTGGACGTCGACTGTCGTCGTCCTAGAGACGGCATGCGACTGGCCAGGTGAGCGTAGCCTACCTAATAAATATCCGGGGTGATCAACATGTTCCGCGCTGTTTCCGGGCCCTTCTCTGATTTTTTAATCTATTCGTGTGGACGTCGACTGTCGTCGTCCTAGAGACGGCATGCGACTGGCCAGGTGAGCGTAGCCTACCTAATAAATATCCGGGGTGATCAACATGTTCCGCGCTGTTTCCGGGCCCTTCTCTGATTTTTTAATCTATTCGTGTGGACGTCGACTGTCGTCGTCCTAGAGACGGCATGCGACTGGCCAGGTGAGCGTAGCCTACCTAATAAATATCCGGGGTGATCAACATGTTCCGCGCTGTTTCCGGGCCCTTCTCTGTATTTTTAATCTATTCGTGTGGACGTCGACTGTCGTCGTCCTAGAGACGGCATGCGACTGGCCAGGTGAGCGTAGCCTACCTAATAAATATCCGGGGTGATCAACATGTTCCGCGCTGTTTCCGGGCCCTTCTCTGTATTTTTAATCTATTCGTGTGGACGTCGACTGTCGTCGTCCTAGAGACGGCATGCGACTGGCCAGGTGAGCGTAGCCTACCTAATAAATATCCGGGGTGATCAACATGTTCCGCGCTGTTTCCGGGCCCTTCTCTGTATTTTTAATCTATTCGTGTGGACGTCGACTGTCGTCGTCCTAGAGACGGCATGCGACTGGCCAGGTGAGCGTAGCCTACCTAATAAATATCCGGGGTGATCAACATGTTCCGCGCTGTTTCCGGGCCCTTCTCTGTATTTTTAATCTATTCGTGTGGACGTCGACTGTCGTCGTCCTAGAGACGGCATGCGACTGGCCAGGTGAGCGTAGCCTACCTAATAAATATCCGGGGTGTTCAACATGTTCCGCGCTGTTTCCGGGCCCTTCTCTGATTTTTTAATCTATTCGTGTGGACGTCGACTGTCGTCGTCCTAGAGACGGCATGCGACTGGCCAGGTGAGCGTAGCCTACCTAATAAATATCCGGGGTGATCAACATGTTCCGCGCTGTTTCCGGGCCCTTCTCTGATTTTTTAATCTATTCGTGTGGACGTCGACTGTCGTCGTCCTAGAGACGGCATGCGACTGGCCAGGTGAGCGTAGCCTACCTAATAAATATCCGGGGTGATCAACATGTTCCGCGCTGTTTCCGGGCCCTTCTCTGTATTTTTAATCTATTCGTGTGGACGTCGACTGTCGTCGTCCTAGAGACGGCATGCGACTGGCCAGGTGAGCGTAGCCTACCTAATAAATATCCGGGGTGATCAACATGTTCCGCGCTGTTTCCGGGCCCTTCTCTGATTTTTTAATCTATTCGTGTGGACGTCGACTGTCGTCGTCCTAGAGACGGCATGCGACTGGCCAGGTGAGCGTAGCCTACCTAATAAATATCCGGGGTGTTCAACATGTTCCGCGCTGTTTCCGGGCCCTTCTCTGATTTTTTAATCTATTCGTGTGGACGTCGACTGTCGTCGTCCTAGAGACGGCATGCGACTGGCCAGGTGAGCGTAGCCTACCTAATAAATATCCGGGGTGTTCAACATGTTCCGCGCTGTTTCCGGGCCCTTCTCTGATTTTTTAATCTATTCGTGTGGACGTCGACTGTCGTCGTCCTAGAGACGGCATGCGACTGGCCAGGTGAGCGTAGCCTACCTAATAAATATCCGGGGTGATCAACATGTTCCGCGCTGTTTCCGGGCCCTTCTCTGTATTTTTAATCTATTCGTGTGGACGTCGACTGTCGTCGTCCTAGAGACGGCATGCGACTGGCCAGGTGAGCGTAGCCTACCTAATAAATATCCGGGGTGATCAACATGTTCCGCGCTGTTTCCGGGCCCTTCTCTGATTTTTTAATCTATTCGTGTGGACGTCGACTGTCGTCGTCCTAGAGACGGCATGTGACTGGCCAGGTGATTTCAGACAGAATTTAACTTTTTTTATACTTGTAATAAGTTCGTTAATATTTTTCGCTTTCACTCAGTGTAATCATTTGTGTACGTGACTCATTTATTCAGGTGAAAAAATCGGCCACAGGGCCCCTGCTAAAGCCGCATATAACAAAAGCATGTTATAATATTATTGCTTATAATATATATTACTTGGTGTTTGAGCGAACACTTTCAAAATTTCTTAAAAATTGCGTGTGGCAGATACCATAGTTCTAGAGATGTCTGCTCGAAGAGGCGCACATTGCTTGCACAAAAGAATTGAAATGCATAATCGGCTAATCAACAAAAATTCACTGATTAGGTTTTTAACTAATTACATTATGCCACATATTGCAATTTACAAATTCTAGCGGGTGAGACTGCAAGGCATATCTACTTGAAAAGAATTCTGTGGATGACACCATTTACGGGATATGCCCCGTTAAACTTGCGGTAAAAATGCGCTGTCGTTTCACTTTCTTAACAAAGCGCCGTTGTATACATTGAAGCACAAAAGTAACTGGAACACCAATGCATTTCTCCGCCAAGTTCTGGAACTATTATCTCGAAACTGTTGTCATCCTGAGAATTTGTTCCAAGTGAATCCGCCTTGCGAACTCCCCAGCTAGAATTTATGAATTGCAATATGTGCCATGAGGTGATCAGTTAACTGAATTAGTCAATTCTTGTTAATTAGTCGATTATGCATATACATTTTAGCATAAATTTAATGTCCGCCTCTTCGAGTAGAGCATCTCATGCACTAGAATTGCGCTATCTGCCACAGGCAATGTGTAAAAATTTCTGAAAGTGTTCGCTGAAACATCCGGTACATATGCAATAGTACTACACACATGCCTTAGATTGGTATCGTTGTCTAGATAAGAGGAGTCATTGCTCGATCATGCATGTGTCCAGTGCACAAACGGCGCTGTTGTATCGCATCACGCATTATGCAATCGGAACTCAATTTAGCCGTTCGCTTGGTGTCGTGAGAGGCTCAGCTCGGCAGCACATTTGTCGATTCGAGCGGGAATGGTCACGTTTGAGAGAGAACTCACTCTGCCATAGTCGGTATATTCTGTCAAACTCAGACATGTATTTATCAGGAGTTAAAGGCCTACGTGTGGGCTATTTTATGCAGAATTTTCTCGCTTGCTCGGTTACGGCCCTTCCGCCTTGACACGTAGGGCACAGAAATGGCGTGAAGAGACTCTGACAGCGAGGTCAGTTCGCACCCACCAACTTTTAACATGGCGGTCAGCTACGAATATGGAGCAAGCACGATTGCGACACTACACCGCCGGGCCCCCACTAACTGTATCATAGCTTAGGCATCTCAACTTTCCAATGCGTGAATAGATGCCATACTTTGCCCGTAGCGCGGTGCGCAAACACAGAATGGAAGAAGCTGTGAATGTGCAGGTAGCAAAACTTGCTTGCTCGACTGATTATTAGTGGTTGTGGATGAATGGAAGGAATAAGTTTACTGAAAGGTAACGCAAGTAACCTCTTTCAGAAATTTTACACCTGAAGTTGTGGTTCTTGCACATTCATATGACTTCCTCAAACACTCTGTTTAAACTCAGGTTGCGAATGATAAAGTATACAATCTCTATAAGCCTCGTGAGGGCTTCTAAATAACCCCGTATTACGAGATAATGCTCGGGCTGCCTGTGTATTATTGCAATCAAGTCTAGCCACCGTGAAGTGCCTTGCTTTATAAAGTAAGTCAGCATAATTACACCATTGACCATGATAACCACCTACAACATTGAACAGTGAAGCGGATCAAAATTCCTAGTCTGCATCGAATACTTTCATTATTAGTAGAGTGTAGCAACAAATTTTTGCTTGAAGGTCGTCAAGAGATGCGCCCCAAGTAATTTTGCAGAAGTTAGAAATTTCTTTATTTTCAGAAAAAAAGGCGTGAACCGTACTTTTCCTCGCCTCTTTTTCTAATTTGCCCTCCAGTTTCAAGCGAAATCAAAAAATTGGTGAGCTAACTATCTTGTAAATTGTAAAGCACTTATCGATGATCGGAGCAACAAATAAATTTGAAGTTAAACGCTGAACCAAGGCGCGTTAAAAAAACAAAAAAAAACGTCAAATATGCCTTAAACATTTTCGCGTGTTGGCGCAGAAGGTTATTTAAATGCAGGTTGCCTTAATTCCCTGTGAGAGGTTGTATAGATCTGAAGTGAAAGGGTTACCGTGTAGGAAACTGCTCTGGATACCAAGCGCTTTTAAAGTGTGCAACATTTTGCAACTCGATAACCACATTTTTTTGCACATTACTTCATTTCAGATTTCTTGTGCCTGTAAATAATGTGGCGTTGGAAAAGTAGATGAAGTTACCCTGTGTGGCTGGATTTTTATGCCTAATGTAAAAATTAAAGTTAAAATGAAAAATAGTCGTGACACGTTTTGCGATTGTCCTCGCCTGAACTGGCTCATCCACTGCAGCGATGTCGTCGCACTTTCCCACTAGTCTCGTGCATAGGCGCTGACTACGGGGGGGGGGGGGGGGGGGGGGTCTCACGGCATGGAGCCCCCTCCGGAGTTTTCCGGGAAGCCCTGCCCCCCCCCCCCCCCCCCCGCTCCTAAATTTTCATTACCAGAGTCCTGGTACCCAAATCATTTATGGTTTATTTTGAGGTGCCTCTGCCTTTTCCCTTAAAATGTTAATGTGGCTCACAGCTAATTGCGTCATTGTTGACGCGGACGTGCACGCCTTTTCTTCATGCTTTCGCTTTATTTCTGAAAATCCTGACAATAGGACAACAAGCGCACTAGAAGCACCTACCCCATCCGTATTTTTTCCCTTCGACATGTTATTTTAATTTCCAGTGTCAACACCTTGCACGTACACATATTTCAATGTGTACGCAGGACAACGTTTATATTTTTAAAGAGAAAGAGGTAGTCAAGTAACAATTATTTCTAATGATAAGGATAGCCTATGTCTAGAGAATGAATATGTTTCTGTATGTTCAACTCGCTACAAATGGCTTTGGGCGCTTTTTTGACACTGATAAAGACCTGCAGACTTCAGTGACCCCTTCGGCTGGGTCTTTTATCAACGGTGTGTGAAATGCACGTGAATGATACGTGTCTCCGCATTGCTTCTCTTTGCAGTAGGTAATGCTAGCGACTCATGAAAAAAAAGACATAATAATTTACAACATTTATTCGGGATGGAAAAGAAACATCGCAACGTGCATGCAGAGTTCATAAATATATATAATTAACTTAGTAACCGAAGTGACGCCAAGCCGGATTCACTCGAAATCAGAATCAATAGCAGTCATATGCAGCAGAGCTTTTACTAGGATTCAGAATTTAAAAAAAGACTGCAGTTTCGCCGCAAAGGCGAAGCAGTATTAGTGATAGCGAAGCATAAGACAATTACACGAAAAAAATTATTCCCGTATAAATGCGTGTAAGAGCCGCACCCCCAACTTGAAAGCAAATGTTTTTTTTTTTTAATCCAACCGAGAAGCAATCACGTTCACCGCTGATTCCGATCGCGCTCCACCGCGAATTTTCCCGCGCAGCGTACTTTCGCGCGTAGCCACTATATATATAAAAAAGTCGGTTACAACTTAAGAAGACAGGAGAGGCGCCCCACCCTGTTCACTGAAGCGCTGCAGCAGATTGCCACCGCGACTAAAGGAATAGTCCCGCTGACGCGACTCAGCCCAGCTCGAAGCGCGGGCTGCCATGTCCCCTGTCGGCGGGGTCAGCGGCCGTCCGGCTCATGACGTCACTCTAGAGTGCGCGCCCATTGGTGGATGCTCGTGTGCTTCCGCCTTTGAGGGGCAAATGTCGCTGCCTTCTAAAGTTGTACACGGCTGTATAGATGGCGAGAGGAGGCGATCGCGGAGGTTTGCGGCGGATTTCATACTCGTAGCTAGAAAAATTAGACACAGTGACCCAGTCCCATGTAAGGCTCGTCAAAATTGCGGTAAAAAGTGCGGCCCTCACATGAGTCTGTATGTTGGCTATATCGCCTATATGAATTGTAGTAACATTTACTTACTAATTAAAATAACAAACATCGTGAAATGCACCGACCATGTAAGCCTGTAAATATCTCGCTGGAAGACCACGAGCAATCGCTATCGCAACGCTGGCATTATGAAGAACGACGGCAGCGAGGACGAACGGTTCGTACAGCCATGCGATTCACCGCGACTCCGAAAATTATATTCATCATCTGCATATTTTTATGTCCAATACAGGACGGACTCTGTCAGCAATCTCCAATTACCTCGGTCTCCTAACTTAGGCTATGCGATCTGCAGCACTTGGGGGCGGAAAAACAACCTAAGAAGGAAGACAGCTCGCATGAATTTAGCGGCCATCCCTACTCGCCTTTTATCATTGCACCCCCCAATGATTACCAACAACTGGAAACGGCACGTGGGCCGCGTAAGCATCAACCACGCACAGTCATTCGCAGCTGCGGCAGGGCTAGATGAGAAGACGCGTGCTCTCCTCCCCATGCGCGCATTTGATCATGTGAACTCCAACTAACCCGAATATTAACCGTTCGGGAAGATAATGGCGATCAAGGCGGCATCTTTTTCGGCTCAGTGTTACGCGCTTTCTCTCGCACCCACAGTGTATTGGTCGCTCACTCATATGACTTTTGAACTTTATACGGAATATCACGGCGACGATGACAGCGAAAATTAGCCTTGAGTGTCGGTACAATTGCTGTGGCAATAAAAGGAGAAATAGAAAACAAGCGTCGAGCTCGCTTCTACCGCGCCTGCGGACATTATAATGTGCACCGGTTGCAAACACAGCATGAGCACCAACGACAAATTCAACAGTGGGCACCTCGCTTATCGGTACTTCGTCAGAACCGTCTGTCGCTGAAAAGGAAGCGTATTTTCCACCGTATAGGCACCAGCGGAAACATAACACTAGGCGCGCTGGGAGACAGCGCACGAGAAGGGACCGGCCATCTCCGATGGCCCAAGCTTGAACTCAGCGCAGTTTAACTTCAAAATAAAGCGCGTGACCCGCGTACGTATGGCAGAGGCAGGAAAAGTAGGAATTAAGGGCCCGTGTTTTCTAGCCGCTTGGCAAAAGAAAACTCCACGCCGCTATCTAGAAGGTTCCTCTGCTCACGTGTTACCATCAGCCATGTACCGCCAGAGGTTCTATGAAGTACCTGACACAGTGCTGTCTTCGTTAAACAACAGGTATCCACCTGATATGGGGCAACATAAGTCCCACATTGAGCAGCTTGCCATCGGGAAGGAAGACAAAGCATTTATAGCATAGTTCTACTGTGACGACCTTGAACCAGGACGCCGGATTTTGCAGAGATATGTTGATTGACATTTTAAGCCAGCAAAGTTGGCATCGTTGCACACATTCGAGGACGTCATGCACTTTTTTACGGGGGGCCAAGGGTGAACATCTGCGAAACCTTTTGCCGGAAATGACCAAGCTAAAAAAATTGCGTTGGCCATACCGGTCTCGTCGACCACATCCGAGAGGTCCTTTTCTTGCCTTCGACGACTGAAAATGTATTTGCGGTCGACTACTGGAGAAGCCCGTTTTAACCATCTGGCAAATTTGCGCGCCAAGAAAGAACTCTCCCGCAAAGTCAATTTGGATAAGATTGCTGACGACTTCATTTCCAGATCAAGTGCCCGAATGAACACTTTTTCAATGATGGTGAAATCATCGCATCAGACAACGCACTGATGTCTTTAATAGGAGAGAGGAAGGCACCAACCTACAAGTCAAAGCAAACCACCTGGCTTAGAAAACAACACAAAAAGTTATGCAAAAGAACGAAAATGGGTTACATAACAGCGCAAGCAGAGTGAGGGCATTTGGATAAGAAAATACGCGTGGTTGCGCTATTTGTAAAACTCCCTTGTCTATCTGTGCATTTTCCTTATTTTTTATTCGTCGTATGCTGCATTTGCCGCTCAATAACACAATCCACGCTGTTCCTATATTTGCTATCGAGTCATTTCGCGCTTTTGAGATATCGCTGTCTTTTTTATTTGTTAATATGTTTATTTATTTGGGCACCTGATCATTTTTACCCTGTAATCTTTTATTCTGCCCCCGGAAAATAAACGAAACCAGGGGCATGAGGTATTCTTTGACAAGTAACGAAACTATTGCGTTATGAAATCACATTATACTCATTCGTCATAAGTTCTGTTCAGAAATTGTTATATATCGTTTAATTTTTATATATGTTATGTCTTATCTTCTCAATAACTGACCTTTCGTCAGGAAAAGATTTCTTGATTGTATCTTTCGTATTAAAACATTTACAAGGCGTTAGATGGCTTGTTTTCATTAATGTGTGTTTACGCGACGTAATGCGCACAGAACAAATTTAATTCCCTAACATGTTTAACTCAATCCGCTTGTCGCATGGCTGATCCGACAGATACCACAGATACCACGACAGTTTCCAGTGTATTTTTTTTATTAAAGGTAATACACATATATACTGTAGCGAAGAGAGACGCTAGTGGGTTCGGCTCTAGTGGGCCCAGACGCTAGTGGGTCCAGCGCTTTGGCTCGCAACGCCGCTCGTGCTTGAACGCCGTGTCTCGTTTGGCTGTCGACGCTGCGCTGTTCCGATCTCTAAGAAACCCTTTGCAATTGGTGGAGCGTGCTGCGCCCTCAAAACCTGCAACCTGGAACTTCGATCCCGCACCGTACCGTCGACCATGCCTGAAGTAGCCTCCCAGCAAGTACCTCCCCCTGCACCGGCACCGTGCTCTAGTGTGCCGCGCCACAGGGACCCTGCTATCTTCACAGGCGCGGATGACACCTACGTTGAGGATTGGCTTACGACCTACGAGCGGGTAAGCGCCCACAATAAATGGGACGAAGCCGCTAAGCTCAGCAACGTGCTATTCTACCTCGCGGATGTGGCCAGCTTATGGTACAACAACCATGAAACGGATTTTCCGACGTGGTGAGACTTCAAGACTTCTTTTGTCGAGGTTTTTGGTCGCCCTGCAGTTCGTAAGCTGCGCGCCGAACAGCGTTTGCTGGAACGAGCTCAGCAAGTAGGCGAATCCTTCAGAAGTTATATCGAAGACATCCTGGACTTATGCAGGAAAGTCAACGCGACCATGTCGGAGTCTGATAAGATCAGGAATGTTATGAAAGGCATAGAAGACAATGCCTTCAACATGCTCCTTGCCAAAAATCCTCGCACTGTGGCCGAGATAATTACACTGTGCCAAAGTTACGAGGAGCTACGCAGGCAGCGGTCATTGACCCGTCGCCCTCTATCGCGCGACGAACACTTCGCTGGCTTGACGGCCATTTCTGATCAGTCAGCGTTGATGGCAGAAATGAAGGCTTTCGTGCGCGAGGAAATTGCACGCCAGCTCTCCTTGATGGCCTTAGCACAACCGCCACCAGTACAAGAGCCAACGTCAAGTTTTGAGCCCCCGCTCCGCCGCACCATCGCGCACGAACTCAACCAGCTTTTGCCTGAGCGCCATCAACATGTTCCTGCGGCCGCACCTCTCCGCTACGCTGAAGTCGCCGCCAGGCCCCAACAGATCCCTCCGGCTGCACCACTCAGCTACGCGGAAGTCGTCGCCTGTCCCCACCCCTTCTTTCAAGGTGGGCCTCTCACATACGCCGACGTCTTGACTGTGCCCCAACCACAGCCCGCCATGCAACCATATCACCAGCCGCCCCACACAACGCGTCCTACTACATGGACGGGGCCCACCACAGCGAATCGGTGGCGTACATCCGACAACCGGCCTATCTGTTTTGCGTGCGGCTACGCCGGTCACGTCGCACGCTACTGTAATCGCGTGCAGTCACCTAGCGCTACAACATATGCGCCAAGTCGTATGGTCGGTCCTCCCCGTCCATATTACCACCACCCCTTGGCATCGTCACCGACGTTCCGCCCAATACCCGCCGCTCACCTTCTCCACGCCGACGCTCGCTATCGCCGATGCGGCCCCGTCCCGCAGCTCGGGTAGAGGAAAACTAATCGTCGTAGTCAACGAGGCAATGGCTGAGACGCCGGCGAAACGCGAAAGTCCTCAGGGTAGCCCGACGAATGTGATAGACGTGCTTGTTGATGGTGTTCACACATCTGCACTCGTGGACACCGGAGCTGCCGTGTCAGTTATGGAGGCAAAACTTAGTCGCTTGATTCGGAAAGTCACGATGCCCCTTACTGGACTTCCCTCCGCACAGCCGGCGCACAGCGTATTCACCCGTTAGCGGTGTGCACAGCTCGTGTTGTCATTGAGGACGTTGTATACGCCATAGAATTCATTGTAATTTCGTCATGCTCCCGTGACGTTATTCTCGGTTGGGATTTTCTCTCCCGCCACAATGCCGTCATTCATTGCGCACGGGCCGAACTAGAACTGTCGCCGCTCTCAGATTTGACGCTCGCCGACAATGCTTCTCTACCGAACAAACTCCTCGTCAGACACGACACCACCGTTCCTCCCAACTCGTCAGTGGTTGTCTTTATGTACTGCAGCAGCCTCTCCGACGCCGTCACACTACTTTCTCCGTCCGGCCGCTTTTCCACTCGAAAAGGTCGCCTGCTACCTTTTGCGACGGTGAAAATCACACAGGGCTCTGCTGCTATATTTATTTCTAACCCGTTCTCGTACCCTGTGTTGCTACTCCAAGGAGAATGTCTGGGCACTGTCGAAGCTATCGCAGACGTACAAACCACGGACGTTCCCGAAGACCCATACTGTGCCCGTTACAGTACGCTCAGCTCGATTTCTACGTCTGGCCCATTGCCTATAGATGTGTTCGATTCTTCTGTTGCCGATGAGCTTACACCGGGCCAGCGATCACAGCTTCTGTGCCTCCTACAAGAATTTCGTGCTTCTTTCGACGTCGGGCAACCTTCCCTGGGCCGGACGTCAACTGTTACGCACCACATCGATACTGGCTCCCAATCGCCATTGAGGCAACGCCCATATCGTGTATCGGCTACAGAACGTGGCGTGGTTAATGAACAAGTGGCCGATATGCTCCGCCGGGAAGTGATCCGACCTTTCCACAGTCCATGGGCATCTCCCGTCGTCCTTGTTACGAAGAAAGACGGTTCTGTACGGTTCTGTGTGGACTATCGGCGCCTCAACATGATCACTCCTAAGGACGTTTACCCGCTTCCGGGAATCGACGACGCTATTGGCAGCTTACAAGGAGCAGAATTTTTTTCATCTCTCGATCTGCGCTCAGGGTATTGTCAAGTACCTATGGCAGATGACGATCGACCGAAGACAGCTTTTGTCACGCCCGACGGCTTATACGAATTTAACGTCATGCCGTTTGGACTTTGTAATGCGCCAGCAACTTTTGAGCGCATGATGGATACCGTTCTGCGCGGCTTGAAATGGCACACGTGCTTGTGCTACCTTGAAGACGTCGTCGTTTTTGCTCCGGACTTTTCCACGCACCTTCAACGCCTCCGGCGTGTTTTGACGTGTTTGAGAAACGCCGGCCTACAACTGAATTTAAAGAAGTGCCGATTTGCAGCGCGGCAGCTGACGATAGTGGGTTACGTTGTTTCCAAGCATGGAATTCTCCCCAATCCAGCCAAGCTTCGTGCCGTCGCCGAATTTCCTAAACCTGCGTCCATCAAAGAACTGCGAAGTTTCGTAGGTTTGTGGTCTTACTTCCGATGCTTCATTCGAAATTTCGCCGCCATCATATCGCCTCAGACGAAGCTCCTTGGATGCAACGGACCCTTACATTCGTGGTCGTCAGAGTGCGAAGAAGCGTTCGCAAATCTCCGTCGTTTGCTGACGACTCCCCCAATTTTGCGCCACTACGACCCGACGGTCCCAACAGAGGTACACACAGATGCCAGCGGTGTTGGCCTCGGCGCTGTCCTTGCGCAGCGCAAACATGGCTTTCCTGAATATGTCGTGGCCTATGCCAGTCACACCCATACGAAAGCCGAGAACAATTACACTGTCACGGAAAAAGAATGTCTGGCGATCATCTGGGCTCCAAGTTCCGGCCTTATTTGTATGGCCGCCCATTCGATGTCGTCACCGACCACCATGCACTATGTTCGCTTTCATCGTTGAAGGATCCTTCAGGTCGTCTTGCCCGCTGGGCACTTCGCCTGCAGGACTACGGTATCCGCGTGCTGTACCGCAACGGACGGCAACATTCTAACGCCGACGCCCTATCACGCTCTCCCTTGCCTGACAACAATACCTGCTGCTCACTATCCCAGCTAGCTGTTTCTACAATCGACCTTGAAACTATCGCTTCCGAGCAGCGCAAGGACCCGTGGATTGCCTCGATTATAGACTTGCTTGCTGACCCATCACCACAATCAACCACTCGTATGTTGCGTCGTCAGGCTGGCCATTTCGCGGTTCGCGACAACCTGCTTCACCGACGCAGTTATGCCGCAGACGGCCGCCAGTGGTTGTTAGTAGTTCCTCGCAGTCTGCGCTCCGAATTCTGCGCATCCTTTCACACCGATCCACTGTGCGCACACTCGGGAGTTTTCAAAACCTACCAGCGCCTTCGACAGCGCTACTACTGGCGCGGAATATACAGGTACGTTCAACAGTTCGTTCGCTCCTGCCCTAACTGCCAGCGCCGGAAATCTTCACCCCAGCTCTCGGCGGCTGGTCTGCAGCCTCTACCCTGTCCTACCCGGCCGTTCGGGCGCGTTGGAATTGATTTGTATGGGCCAATTCCCTTGACGTCGGCTGGTAACCGCTGGGCTATTGTGGCAGTAGATCACCTCACACGATACGCCGAAACCGCTGCTCTCCCAGCAGCTACAGCGCGCGATGTTGCCTCATTCCTGCTTCGCCGATTGATCCTGTGGCATGGCCCACCCCAGGAATTGCTCAGTGATCGCGGACGTGTCTTCCTGTCAGAAGTGGTTGAAAGCATTCTTAAAGAGTGCCACGCTATTCATCGCACAACTACGGCGTACCACCCCCAAACCTGTGACCTCACAGAACGCTTCAACCGTACGCTCGGCGACATGCTTTCAATGTACGTCGCCTCCGACCACACGAACTGGGACGCCATTCTGCCCTTCGTCACCTACGCGTACAACACAGCTACTCAGAGCACCATTGGCTTTTCTCCCTTTTTCTTACTATACGGTCGGCACCCGTCGCGTACCATCGGCACAGTTTTACTTACCGGGCGGATGCATCCGAGGGCTCAACTATTTCTGCCACAGCACGGCATGCTGAAGAATGCCGTGACATCGCACGTGCCTTTACTTCCAACGACCAAGAGCGCCAGAAGGGCACTCGCGGCGACTCCACTTCCGCGGTCACCTTGCTTCCTGGCGCGCTTGTGTGGCTCTGTGTCCCGTTCACCGCCCCTGGCCTCTCATCGAAACTACTCCCGAAATATGAAGGCCCTTACCGCGTCGTCGAACGCGCATCTCCCGTGAATTTTGTTATCGTACCAGTTCAACCGTCTTCGGACCAGCGCCGTCGTGGACGAGACATTGTCCACGTCGACCGCCTCAAGCCATACTACGATCCTGTCATCGTGACGAGCTGTTAGGTCACCGGACGGATCCCTTATCACTCCCGGGGTAATTTTAGCGAAGAGAGACGCTAGTGGGTCCAGCTCTAGTCTAGCCAGACGCTAGTGTGTCCAGCGCTTTGGCTCGCAACGGCGCTCGTGCTTGAAAGCCGTGTGTCGTTTGGCTGTCGACGCTGCGCTGCTCCGATCTCCAATAAACCCTTTACAATATATATATGTATACATGGGTAGGGTTCGGGAAGCTGGTCAGACCCCAGCCCCCCCCCCCCCCCCTCCGGAAAAATGAAAACTTTCCGCCAATGGGGCTGGTGCACCATTCACGTACACGGCGTGCATATCAAATAGCCGGTTTAATTAAAAAGCAATGCCACAAATACATTCCCTTGACTAGTCTTAAGAAATACACGTAGAATCTCCTGTGAGAGTTATCTGAAAGATAAGTAAGCATTTCGTAGTAACGACGTGGCGTTCAGTGGTCGTACGCTGGTGTGTTTCGTGTAATTGCGAGAACGACTGCGAAAGAATCGTGAAACAGAAGCGCGGTTGCAGCACTGAACTGTAGGTTCATGCCTCAGGAAAAAAGGAAAGACATGGCTGACCCGAATAGACGCAAGAATAGAGCCGCGAGCCGTGGCTTCACGTGCCACGGCCAGGCGCCGTCTTTATTTTCTTCTCATGCGGGCGCGTGCTATCCGGGCTCTACGCGCCGCCCAAAGGAGAGCGCTACAGGGCCCCCCACCTAGACTGGAAGTCGAAACCAGACGGAGGGCCGAATGTGGCACTCTAGCACGAGGTCGGGCGGCGATGCGAAGCTTTCCGTCGCGGTCTCCACGTAAGCCGGCTTGAGGCGGTCCAAGCTGACAGGCTCTTCCCGGCTGTTCTTTAAGAGGGTGGCAGTTTTCGGGTTGGTGCGGATGACGCGGAATTGTCCGTCGTAGGCCGAGGTTAGCGGTGGTCGGACGGCATCTCGGCGTACGAAAACGTGTGCTTAAGAGACCAGGTTGTGGTGCACGAAGACCCTATTGCGGCGGGATGGACGGGGTGGAGTGGGTCGTAGATCTTTAACACAGTCCAGGAGGCCCTGTAGGAATTGTTGTGCCTGGGCTGGTATCTGCGTCGATGTAAAGAAGTCTCCGTGGAGACGCAGAGAACTACCATACGCTAGCTCTGCTGCTGAGCACTGTAGGTCGGCCCAGAGGATGGCCCGTAAACCCAGGAGCACAAGGGGCAAGGCGTCAACCCAGGTGGTACAATTGAGGCGGGTAGTCAGGGCGTCCTTCAGTTGTCGGTCAAGGCGTTCCACCATTCCATTATCACAGGGGTGATACGCTGTATTATGGCAAAGCCTGGCGCCGAGAATGCGATTAAGGCAAGCCAACAAGGACTAAAATTGGCATCCACGGTCTGTTGTCATGGTGCCAGGACAACCAAAGCGACATAACCACGCAGAAATGAAAGCGCGGGAAACCGTCTCCGCCATGATGTCATGAATGGGAACAGCCTCCGGCCAGCGTGTGAAACGGTCGACCATGGTGAGTATGTAACGGTAACCTTGAGACACGGGTGAAGGACCCTCAATGTCGAGGTGAATATGGTCGAAACGACGGCCGGGTGGAAGGAAGAGTATGGGAGGCGTATTGGTATGACGGCAGACTTTTGTCGTCTAGCAGGGCAGACACGTGCGCGTCCAAGTGCGCACATCACCGCTAATTCTGAACCAGACATAGCGCTGTGTGAGAAGGCGCTGAGTAGCCCGAATGCCTGGTTGACAGATGTCGTGTAGATAGTGGAAAACGGTGCGACGTAATGAAGCTGGAACAAAAGGGCGGCGAAGATCTGCTGAGACATCGCACCACAAGGACTCATGCGAGCATACATGAGGCACAAGCCGTAGTCGGAGAGAACGGGGGTTCTCCCGAAAAGCGGCGAGTTCTATATCAGTCTTGTGTATGGAAGAAAATGCGGCCCAGTCGACGGTTAGAGAGGCACAGTCAACCGCAGCTATACGAGGAAGGGCATCTGCGGCGGTGTTGTTGTCACCTTTCACGTGGCGAATGTCGGTTGTAAATTCCGAAATATAAGCGAGATGGCGGAGTTCACGTGACACGTACTTGGATGAATTGGTGCGGAAAACATACGCCAGTGGCCTATGATCGGTCAGCACTTAAAACGGGCATCCTTCTAGAAAATGCCGGAAGTGCTCTATCGCGGTTAGATGGCTAGTAGTTTTCAGCCGAAGACGCTGTAGCGGGTCTCAGCGGGAAGTAGATATCGAGATTAAAAAGACACAATTCTCCACTCGGAGTTAATGCACTGCTGTAAGACGGCTCCGACGGCCACGCTGGATGCATCCACCGTTAGCCGAGTGGGGGGCGTTGGTGCGTGGATGGATAAGAAGCACGGCGTGCGCGACTGCTTGCTTGGCAGCAGTAAAGGCGGCCTGGGCTCTGATGACCAAGTAATGGCAGAGGACGGGCTGCCGGTTGACCGAAGGAGGTCGGTAAGTGGGCGAAGCAGCTCGGCACAGTGCGGTATAAAGCGCCTGGAAAAGTTCACAAGGCCCAGGAATTGGCGCAACTGGCGCAGTGTGGCAGGCTGGCGATAATCCTGGATGGTCTTGACGTGCGACAGGAGATGGCGTATAGCTTCGGCTATGTGATGGCCCAAAAACTCGAGCGCAGATGCGCCGAAAACACACTTGGAGGCATTCACAACCCGACCGTACTGCTTAAGACTAGAACAGAGCACGTAGGTCGTGGTCATGCTCTTCGGACGTAGGGCTGGTGATGAGAACACCATCAACGTACGCAAACACAGTAGTGAGGTCCCGCGTGACCTCAGAGATGAACCACTGGAAGGTTTGAGCCGAATTTCGGACTATAAAAGGCATTCGCACGTACTCAAACAAACCAACGGGTGTCGTGATGACCGTCTTAGGTATGTCGGCGGGCTCGACGGGAATTTGGTGGTAAGCCTTAACCAGGTCCACTTTGCTAAAAATGGTGCAGCCGTCGAGACGCGATGTAATATCTTGGATGTGAGGCAGCGCATAGCTGTCGTGGACAGTCTTGTCCTTCAATGCTCGATAGTCTCCGCAGGGACGCCAGTCACCGGGATCAAGCTTGGGCACTAGATGCAGCGGAGAAGCCCACGCGCTGGACGACGAGCGTATAATGCCGAGCTGCAGCATGTGGTCGAACTCCTGTTTGGCGATAGCTAAACAGTATCCAAACAAGCGGCGCGGTTGAGCGGCTGCTGCTGGGCCACGGGTGACGGCGTGGTGTGTCACTGTATGTTTAGGCGGCTGATTGAGGTTGCATGGCTTCAACTCCGGAAAATCCGCCAAGTTTATTCGAACGGAGAGGAAGGTATCAGCGTGCGGATGCCCATGGGTGCAAGATCGGACAGGACTCCCGAAATGGAGAGACGAGTCAGGCCGTCTGTGAGGCGACGAAGCCGCACGCTGGCGTCCAAGTCGAAGTAAGAGAGGAAGTCCGAGCCGATGATCGGGTGAAGCACGTCTGCTATGACGAGGACCCACTGAAAAGTGCGGCGAAGGACGATGTCGAGGGTGAGATATCGGAGTCTGTACGTCGCTATAGACAAGGCGTTGGCAGCGAGAAGCAACTGCCCTGGTGCCCTGGAACGATCAGCCTTAGTCGGGAGACCCACGCTGATTTCCGCCCCCGTGTCTATAAGGAACCGGGAGCCGGAGAACTTGTTGATTGCCATAAAAAGGCGGCTGGGACGAAAAGCGAGACCACACGCCGCCGTCAGTAATCCCGGCAGGCGTTTGTGGACCACGAACAGGGAGGTGTGCACTTCATGGCTTCTGTGTCAAAAACGCCGGTGGTACCAGCAGAGAGGTGGAGGGCTGAGACGCAAGCTTGACGTGTACGCGAAAGAGCGCGATGACCGAGTCGAGGCAAACGGGTCTCCTGAAGGGGGGGCGGAGTGCGTCGATTCAGGCGGCAAGCTCGTCGAGCTCGTTTTGCTGCTCTGCCATGCAACCGGTCGACGTCGTCGCAATTCCGAAGCTGCATAGAAGACGTCGCGCTGCCGCAGCGCCACAGTGCCCCGTTCGGAAGTGCCGAGAGTAGCGAAGCGTGATCGTGTATAAAGAATGAGACAGCTCATCAACGCGCGCTCTCTTCGTGGATAATTGAGACATTGCGTGTACCTCACAAGTTGTCTCTGTGGGTACCGGGTCATGAATCGTGTGGAACTTGAGAGGCCGGCATGCAGTATACGACTGGTGGTAGCGGAATATCGTACTTAGAAATGAACCATAATGACTTGACATGACATAGACAATGACCATACCGTTCATTTAAAAATAGTTTTCTGCGCAAACAAACATGGACGAAGAAAAGGAGTAACACAAGGACGAGCGCTTGACCATACAGGACCATACAGGACAAGAAATAACGTAAAGCGCAACTGATTCACATATAAAGACAGCAAGAGGGACACCCCTTTGGCTTTCGCACATGTCTTGCTCAAGCGTAGCATCAGGTGACCCCGAGTTTTCCTGCTATAGCTTGGTACGCTCTAGCAGAAGTTCATTGAAATTATTGATTGTTTAGTTTTTTTTAGTGCAGCGCTTCTCTTTTGCGCCCGTCCGACACGCCAACGTTCCGTTTCTACATCACACACACACACGCGCGCGCACACACAATGTGGTCCGTTCCCCTTCGCAAAGATCAGCCGATATCGTCGTTGTTTTTCGCCGCACACACTACCACACCAAAGCAAACATGGCACACTTCCATGGAAAAGCCGATATCCTTATTCGCACAATCCATCACAGGCCATCACGTGGTTAACTTTCGGAAGTAAAAACCCCTGCGTCGCCAAATTTTCCTCACGCAGTTTATCACACGCTGATGTTTTCCGACACACAATACTGGTGATCTGGTTCACAAGAGAATTGTGGAGATTCACGCACCGTGTGAATCGATGTAAGCGAAGCTTTCGATGCTGTTGGCTTTTATTGAGGATAATTATTGTTCTGCTTGTCGCTTCTGGCCGTGGGGCTCACGACGCTCGTCTCTTTCATGGCCGCTACTCGTCGCTGCCTTGCCTTCGAGCCGGCCTACATTCGCGGTTTCACTGCGTAGAGAAGACTCCTGTTCCGCGCGACGCTTCTTTCGGGCCAGGATACCCTCGATGCTCAGTGCACGCTTTGGAGCCATTTAGCTGGCGCGTGTTTACATGCTTCTTCTGCATACGAGGCCTGCACGCTGTAGAGAGGCCAGCTGCAAGCGCTATCTTCAGGCTATTGACGATTGTAATGTTGTTAGAACATTTATCAAAATGATCATAAAAAGTTTCCGCCCCCTGGAAGTGGATCCATCAGGGCGGGGGCAGGGATAAAGGAGGAGGTTAGATGAAATATTATTCATGATTTTTTATTCTTGTACAAATTGAAGTAACGCCTGGAATATGAGGCGCCGTCTCTTGGGGGGACCTGTGGGAAGGCGCCAGGCGTCCAAATCCTGAGGCCTCAGAGTAGGGGGGAGGGTGCCTATCGCGCTTCTCAGGTGCTCGGCGACAGCCGATCAGCCCCAGAGTATACAGGGTGTTTCAGCGAACACTTTCAAAATTTATTTAAGGTTGCCTGTGGAAGATAGCCCAATTCTAGTTCATGGGCTGGTCTACTCGAAGAGGCGGACATTACTTGCACAAAAAATTGAAATGCATAATCGACTAAATGACACAAATTCCCTAATTAAGTTTTTAACTAATTACCTGATGGCCCATATTGCAACTTACAAATTGTAGCCGTGGAGTTCGCATGGCGGATACACTTGGAATTAATTCTCAGGATGACACCAGTTTCGAGATATTAATTCCCGAACTTTGCGGAGAAATGCATTGGCGTTCTAGTTAATTTTGTGCCTCAATGCATAAAGCGACACTTTGTTAAGAATTTAACTGGAACGCCAATGCATTTCTCCGCAAAGTTCAGGAATTATTATCTCGAAACTGGTGTCATCCTGAGAATTAATTTCAAGTGTATCCGCCTTGCGAACTCGACGGCTAGAATATGTAAATTGCAATATGGGCCATCAGGTAATTAGTTAAAAATGTCACAGTTTCGCCCTAAGGGCGAAGCAATGAATGCGATAGCAACACAGCAATGTCATACGAAGTAAGGTGAGCGGCTTTGGTAGCAATATGAATTGTAGTAAACATGAGCTGATTAAGTAAGCAGGTGTGCTGCGGCGTAAGTAGACCGACATGAAGAGAGACTCGATGACCACGAGAAGACGCGTGTGAAACGGTGGTGTTGATGAGAAGCGCTTCCCGTGGGCCGCGCGCGTGCGAAGGGACACACCTGTAGCGCTGCACTGCCGATCCGGGCAGCATTACATGTGTAGCGTGCGTTGGAAAATGTGGCCCGACTATCACTAACTGAATGAACAAGCGTGGTGTGAGCGCGCACAAACATGAATAGATCACACTGAATGACTGCAGACAACGACTGTCAAAACGCTGGCAGCAAGCCCATACGCTGCAGCGGGCGAAGGTACGTGCGGTCTATCGCTTCAATAGAAACTGAGCGGCGAATGCACAGTGCATAAAGGTCAGAGCCGTGTGGAGATAAGAGACGGTGCGGCGAGCGACGAGCGCGGTTGTTGGCAGAGTAGAAATGCCCCCCCCCCCCCCCGCTCCCTACGGCGCTGGCTTCCCGCTTCCTTGCTAGCGCGTGGGCGAGATAAGAGACGTTGCGGTCGAGCGACGAGCACGGTTGTTGGCAAAGTGGAAGTGCCCCCCCCCCCCCCCGCTCCCTCCGGCGCTGGCTTCCCGCTTCGTTGCTTGCGCATGGGAGATTGAGTGCGTTCGCTCTCCGTGATAGCGCGCGTCCCCGCACGCTTCCGCTCGGGCATACGGCGCGCGGTGAAGATTTTATCTATACGGAACCTCACGGCGACGGCGACGGCAGAAATCCGGTTGAAGTGTCCATATAATTGCTATCGCAATAAAACTTAATTAGTGAATTTGTGTTAATTAGTCGATTATGCATTTCAATTTTTTGTGCAAGTAATGTCCGCCTCTTCGAGTAGACCACCTCATTAACTATAATTGGGCTATCTGCCACAGGCAAGCTTTAAGAATGTTTGAAAGTGTTCGCTGAAACACCCTGTATAATGATGATCCTGCAGCTGGTTCCCTGGACAGGAGCGGCAAGTGGCTGATTGCCAGGTCCGGAGGCGCATCATGGCGCGGCGGGCTGGTGTCACTGCTGTCTCCATGACGATGCGTCGCAGGCGTGTGGCTTCAGCGTGGGTAAACTTCCCCGGTAGACGCGTACGATTTTCCAGGAGGATGTTCCGGAGTGCGGCCCTTCGAGCCGTCTTCGCCTCTGCCAAGACTGTGTCCGGGTTGATGGGGTGTGGATCGTCAGGCACTTGTGGCCGCGTCTCTGAGGGGCAGGAAAGAAGCTGCCTTGTCAGAGGGTCAGCCATTTGGTTGCCAGCAACCCCAGCGTGACCTGGTACCCAGGCGAGGCGGGCAGTGTGGCCAGCCTCGTCGGCGATTCGCATCGCCCGGTGTATCGAGTGAACAGCACCATTGCACGAGTCCAGCCGGGCGCAGGCCTTCATGGAGGCCTGCGAGTCTGTGTAAACAGTGTGATGAGTAAAGACTGTGAAAGGAGGCTTGAGGACGGCGTCGCATGCAGTGGATATCGCAACCAGTTCCTCCGTTAATGGGCCGTTGCAGGCAGGACGACAGGAGGAGTAGGCCGTGGCGGCGCGTGGGCGATAGTATATTTATATATGCTGTGGCTGAAGCTTCTTCACTAGGCGCAGTGTCGGTGTAGACAGTGTGGTGATGGGGTGGAGCGTCACGAACTATTGCTTCATGCCGCCTTGCGTAAGACAACTGCCTGTCTGCGTGATCGGCATCCACGTTTTTGGCAATCGGTACAAAGTCCTCCGTTAGGGGACAGTCCCACGGAGCAGGGAAGGATGACAGAGACGCTGAGGGGCACTTGAAGATGAAGAAGCGAAAGGATGCTGCGACCGGATATCGCGGCTCTTAGTCGGAACTGATGTGAATGCTTGGCAGCCTCGGCTTTTGCCTCGATCGGATTCATCTGGGCAATTTGGGCAAGGCGGTGTAAGGGTGTGAAACGCGGCAGACCGGCGACAACCACCATGGCTTCGTAGTTTAGCGATTAGTTTTTTTATTGCGATAGCAATTATATGGACACTCCAAAGCAGATTTCTGCCGTCGGCGTCGCCATCGCCGTGAGGTTCCGTATGACGTCAATGGAGATGAAATCGTCGCCGCGCGCCGCCGAACGCTGTATGTGCGAGTGAAAGGGCAAGAGGTACGCGCGCTTTCACGGGGAGTGAACGCATGGCGGAGAATAAACGGGCGTTCTGTGCCGTGCTCCCTTAAGGGCTGCAGAAGTAGGCGTCTCTTTCCTCCTTTACAATCACCATATCTGTAGAGCAAACGCGCCTTCTTCTGACGCACGAAAGGCCGTGGGGGGAGGGGGAGGGAAGGGAGGCGACGTTTAGCTGTGGCACCAAGTGCCTATTTATATCAGAGGCTCCGGCAACACTCACGAACGCCGCACGCATTTTGTGCGAACGCGGGCAAAACGCCGACGGCGTCGACAACAGTTCTGCGTGTTGCCGGTGCTGCTGCATGCCCAAGTTTATACAGCTGATAAAGCTACTATCATTACTCCGTATAGCTCTCTACAAATTTGCTATCGCAATTGATGCTTCGCCTTTCAGGTGAAACTGCGACAACTTTTTTCGTTGCTTTTGGGTCAGACTGTTGAAGTTACAGCCGTATACAGCACGTGAGATTAGTAGAGCAGTCACGAGACTACGGAGAGTTGGCTCGTCAATGCCCCAGTTCTTAGACGCGATGCGGCGGATTACGTGGAGTATCTGATGCCAGGTCCGAGAGACGTTGCGAAGCCATGTTGCTGCACCACCATCTGCATCAATGTAGATGTCTAGAACTCCAACACTGCCTTGCTGAGATATTTGCTCGCCATCAATAGTGAACGAAAATTGCGAGGCATAACGGGCTGCCTTCATGCCCAGTACTACAAAGTTAGTTTTGTCAGAAGAAGGTGCGAGTCTGACCACCTTCAGAAATGTGGCTATGGTTTTGAGTCCCGCTGCAATATCATCGGACTGGTCGCGGTCGGACCCTCCGTTAGTCAGTATTGTGGCATCGCCCGCATACACACTGAAGAGAAGTCCAGGTATCTCAGCCAGGTGATAGCAGAGTGGTGCCCTCACCAAGTTGAACAGCAGTGGCGAGAGGGCTGCACCTTGCGGCACTCGCACTCGTGATTTATTCGGGGCGGAAGTGTCTGACCTGCAGCAACTTGATATTCACGGTCATAGAGAAATCCGCTTATGTATGCCGAAGGATTGTCTGTGATACCGGCGCCAGATGCGGAAGCGAGGATTGAGGGTTGAGGTACAGAGTCAAACGCCTTGCGCATGTCAACCGTAACCACAAGCTTCAAATCCAAGGGATGGCGGATGTGTATGAGGTCTTGCGAGAGTAGTGCCAAACTCTCTTGTGCGCTGTGCAAATGGCAGACGCCAGTTTGGCAGGTAGGAAGGATGCTGTTGCTTTCGAAATGCCAGTCAAAGTGACTCAGTGCCATTTTTTTTTCCAAAAGCTTGCCGGCCTGGGAAGTCAATGATATAGGCCGAAGGTTGCTCAGAACAGAGGGTGATTTTCCGGGTTCGGGAATCACTGAGAATATGACCCAACATAACAGAGCTGCTCCGCTACGCAAATTAATGGACAGAGCGTAATGGCTACCGTTTTTCATGGCATTGTAACGGCAAGATTCTTGCAAGGAAAAGAGAGAGCGATAGCGCCGTTGTCATTCGTTGCGCGGCTGACCTTGATAAGCTGTGATATGATTTTACCGGGCACTGTATACTGATATTTCTTTAAGTATCCCTTTCACCATGCTTCCTTCCTCAACTGCGCAGGTAGACGTTATAAACGTTAAAAACTTCTATGATACTGGTTGCCAAAAATGCCTTAGTTGTGTTCATTTTAACCTTAGATCTGGTAGAAATAAGCAGGATCAACTCGATGATTTTTTTAGTGAAGCGCAAGTGCGCTTTCATGTTGTGATGTATTCAGAAACCTGGTTTGCCTCGGAAGAGGACGTGTTTACATTTCCAACATATAAATCCTATTACATGAACCGCAAAGGCAAAAGGTGTGGTGGCGTAGCAATGCTAATTTCCAACTTAATTGATTCTGAACTAATCTCAGAATTCTGCTGTATCACTCATTTTTATGAAACGCTTGCTGTGAGATGTGGTACTTCAGTTTTTTTGTGTTTGTTACCGCCTCCTTCAAATAATGTCCGTATGTTTTTCTCCGTTTTGAACTCGGTTAGAATTCATCAGTGAAAGAAAATACGCTCTAATTCTAGGTGGTGACTTCAACATCAACATGTTAGCTGATAGCAGTGCTAAATTAGAACTAGAATCATTGTCAAACTCTCATTCTTGTAAAAATTTTATAACATCCCCCCCCCCCCCCCCGCGAATGACTCCTCAATCAACAGTTTTAGATCTGTTTATAACCAATTTTGATCCTTTCTTTGTTAAGGCTGACACTTTAGTTCATAATATTAGCGACCACTTGCCTATATTTACGTTTGTCAGTCAATTCACTAACACACCTAAACCACTGCATTCGGAATTTTCATACAGACTAATTACCCCAGAAACACTATCCGCTTTTAGAGACCACTTAGGCAGAACAAACTGGAACGAAGTATTCGCAACGAGCGACCCCAACTTGGCGTACGATTTGTTTATGAAGAAGTTTTCTGAATTATAATTTGCATGTTTTCCCGTCAAGACTTTTAAAGCCTGCAAAAAAAGTCGACAACCTTGGGTAAATAAAGAATCCCTCAAGCTTATAAGAAAGCGGGACCATTTGTTTAAGGCATTTATAGGGAGTAAATCCCCTGAAGCCCTCAAAGCTTTCAAGAAATACAGAAATTTTGTTACTAAACACCTTCAGGATGCAAAAAAGCAATATTATTCTAATCTGTTCAACTCGACACAAGGACGCACAGAAAATGTTTGGAAGGCATTAAACACTGTAATTGGTAGTGCATCTGAGGCAGTAACTAAAATTGTAGAAGGCGGAATAGAAGTTCAAGGCTCTGAGCTAGCTAATGCATTTAACGACTTCTTCCTATCAGTTGGTGACGCTACCACCAGCCGCGCCAACCTAAGACATATGAATGACCGAACTAACCAAACCATATTTTTAGAGCCAGTTTCCGATGATGAGCTTGTAGCCACATTTCTAACCCTCAGCAATAGCAAAGTCACTCACGCGGATAATATTCAAATAAAACCTGTAAAATATGTCATTGATATACTAGCACCATTCCTTACCTACATATTTAATATCTGTTTGTCTACAGGAATTTTCTCTCGAAATATGCAGATAGAAAAAGTTACAGTTGTATATAAAAAGGGTATTAGAAATGATATGTCCAACTACCGTCCTATATCAGTTCTGCCTGTATTTTCCAAAGTTTTGGAGAAAATAATTTTGAAACGCCTGACCTCTTTCACTGAACGCTTCAACTTGATAAGCTCTGCACAGTATTGCTTTCGCAGAAACAAGTCTCCAGAGCTCGCACTACTGGCCCAAAAGGAATTCATTCTAGAAAACTTCGAGTGCAGAAATATGGTGCTTGGGCTTTTTTTTAGACTTTTCAAAAGCCTTCGACCTCATTAATCATGATATTCTGCTTCAAAAAATGGATCACTATGGCATAAGAGGTGTCGTGCACAAACTAATCAAGTCGTATTTCCTATACCGTACACAATTTGTTGCCATTGAAGGAAAACATGCCTCAATAAAATGCATTAAAACAGGCGTCCCTCAGAGAAGCATCCTGGGACCGTTTCTGTTCATACTTTATATTAATAAGATTGTCCACATTGATAAAACAGCTCATTATATAATGTATGCTGATGACACGAGTTTATTCTTTTCGGGCAAATCATGTGCCGATTTGGGTAGTCGAGTTAATAGCGCACTGTCTGAAATTAATGCATGGTCCAAATGAACTCCCTAAAACTAAATAATAATAAAACGAAGCCCGTTTTCTTTCACCCCCGCGACGCATATGTCCAGTTACCCACCATTTTGTTAAACAACTCTAAAATTGAAGTGGTAAAAAGCTTCAAATCACCGGCCGTGTATTTTTCACGAAACATGACATGGGATGATCACGTGAACTACATTATTAATGAACTATCTAGGACAACAGGCATTATGCGCCGTCACTGCTGCTATTTTCTTACCTCTGTTAACATACTCATATATAACTCTTTATTTTTGTCTCTATTAAATTACGCGTTTCTTGTATGGTCAACAACAACAGCTGCAAACATTAGCAAACTTACCGTCCTGCAAAAAAGTGCTTTACGCCTAGCCTGTAAAGTCCCATATCGCTACCACACTGCAGACTTGTTTAAGACGCACCACATCATTCAGGTTCCATCAATGTATGATTACTAGCTATGCCGTTTGTACAAACTCGGTTTGCTGAAAAATAATGATGCCATGACAAGCCTAGCAAGGCTAGAGAAAAACATTCTTGCTTATAATGTACGCCATCCTGAAGTGTGGTATGTCCCGAAATGTAGAACTAATTACGGAAATCAAATGTTAAAATTTCAATTGCCTACTCTTCTAAACCACATAATAAAAGAAAGTAACATTGACATATCTAGTACATCACCAAAACAACTGCGTTTAATGTTTGTATAATGATGTAATACGATGATTTCCTTTTTTCTTTATGACTGCTTCGTAATCCCCTTTTCAAGTGACGTTTTATATCTTTTGTGTTTTCTTAGTAGGTTGTACTTCCTTAGCCGCACGCTTTTATGCTTCCCCGTGTGCTAGGGGGGTCAGGGCACCTCAAGCTGTTCTTACAGCTTTTACCTGCCCTCCTCGTAACTTTTTCTTGTTGCGGAATAAATTCAATTAAAAAAAATGCCGTCCGGGCCTGGTGCGCTGGACGTGTGGTGGAAAGCAGTGCAGCACGAAGTTCTGCCGTGGTGAAGGGCGAGTTCATACCATCATGCATCGCTGGTGGACTGGGGTATGAGGGTGGGGGGTCCACTGGAGAAAAAGCGATTCCGGCGATGTCTGCCACTTCTTGTGCGGTGAGTCGGAGGGAAAGAGCGAGGTCTTCTCCTGCTATGAGAAGGCGGGCGCGCTGGGATAGTCCTTGAAGGTGCGCCAAACGTGGCCGGCTGCTGCGTGGCTGTCAAATGATTCACAATGCCGCTGCCAATTTTCACGAGCCAGTCGGTTGGCATATTCGGTTGAGTCGGCAGTTTCTCGGTTAAGGCGAATTCTGTCAGGCATGGCTTTGCCGCGGGCAAGATAGATATTCTCATGTAGTAGTGATGTTGAAGAAAAGTCGCAAAACTGTGAATCACGGAGCGGACTTTTTATTGGGCGAACCTGTGCCCACAAAAGCAAGCTGCACTCGAAGCAGAACGATAGCCATCGTCATCGCCATAGCCATCGAAGGTTCCAGAGTAATCCATGGTGCACGCGCATCTTCCAGAAAGTACTAGACAATTCGCGTCGCTCATACAATAAGAGTACATAAGCGTCGGTGACAACAGACAACGGATCGAAGCATCGATAACGTTCTAGAAACTTTCGATACATGCAGGCGCGTCCTGTGCCGAGCGATGCGTTTGACATTTGTTACCCGGTGAAAAGCGGTCACCGATGAAAGATAAACAAATACACGCGTCAATACCCTCCCCTTAAAATAATATGATGCCGATGCTACAAACACGAAAGCGAAAACAAAACCACGCGTACTAAAGAAAAAAATGTCAGTTTCGCCCTAAGGGCGAAGCAATGAATGCGATAGCAACACAGCAATGTCATACGAAGTAAGGTGAGCGGCTTTGGTAGCAATATGAATTGTAGTAAACATGAGCTGATTAAGTAAGCAGGTGTGCTGCGGCGTAAGTAGACCGACATGAAGAGAGACTCATCACCACGAGAAGACGCGTGTGAAACGGTGGTGTTGATGAGAAGGGCTTCCCGTGGGCAGCACGCGTGCGAAGGGACACTCCTGTAGCGCTGCACTGCCGATCCGGGCAGCATTACATGTGTAGCGTGCGTTGGAAAATGTGGCCCGACTATCACTAACTGAATGAACAAGCGTCGTGTGAGCGCGCAGAAACAAACATGAATAGATCACACTGAATGACTGCAGACAACGACTGTCAAAACGCTGGCAGCAAGCCCAGACGCTGCAGCGGGCGAAGGTACATGCGGTCTATCGCTTCAACAGAAACTGAGCGGCGAATGCACAGTGCGTAAAGGTCAGAGCCGTGTGGAGGTAAGAGACGGTGCGGCGAGCGACGAGCGCGGTTGTTGGCAGAGTAGAAATCCCCCCCCCCCCCCCCCCCCCCGCTCCCTACGGCGCTGGCTTCCCGCTTCCTTGCTTGCGCGTGGGAGATGGAGTGCGTTCGCTCTCCATGATAGCGCGCGTCCCCGCCCGCTTCCGCTCGGGCATACGGCGCGCGGTGAAGATTTTATCTATACGGAACGTCACGGCGACGACGAGGGCGATGGCTACGGCGACGGCGACGCCAACGGCAGAAATCCGGTTGAAGTGTCCATATAATTGCTATCGCAATAAAATGAGCAACAAAGTCCCTCAGTTCGTCAGTGGGCGTAGAAACGCTTAAAACGCACCACGTGGATGACTTCAGGTGGTGCGCGGCGCCGCTGTGATTGCGAAATGCCGTCTAGCACGACCTCAGAGTCCAGTGCGCCAATACGTCGGATGATCTTATAGGGCCCGCAATAGCCACGCAAGTTTCTCGTTGAGTCCTCATCGGCATGTCGGAGTCCAGACACAAACACGGTCGCCGTAAAGCCCCTATATATAACAAGTAGCGCCATTCTTAGATCTTGCCGCCACCGTGCTCTCCCCGGCGTTTCCTCCTCGCCGCCTCCTGGCGCTCCAGCCTCCTCCGCTCCCCCATTGGCCAATCCGTGTCACGTGGAAGCATGTGTTGCGTTTTTCTATATATAATTTTTCTTTCCAGCGCGCTTCAATCGCCATTCTCGGGCCTGTGCGACGAAAGTGCAGTACGCACAAACGCATCAAACGTGCTGGGACAAGAACTTCTTTGTGATGGCATGCTGCTGCGCCTTCAGTTGCCGGAACCGACAAGACGAGGGCAAAAGGATTTTTTGTTTACCGTCCGGCTAGTGCAAACGCTTGCTGCACACTTGGTATTTGCGCCGTCTCGCATCGTCGCGTTGCTGCTTCCAAAACGGTATTATTAAGACCAGTTACTCACTAACGAAGCAAAATCGCGCCTGAAAAACTGCTCCGCAGGGCGCGATCGAAGTTTCCCGCGGATTTAATCTGGTAGCGTGTTAGCCGTCGTCCGCTACGGCAGGGGCGACATGAGCGGCGCCACTGTCCAGATCGGGCCTCGGTCGCGCTGGCCGCGCCAAGCGCGACAGTGGAATGGAGAAGGAGGGATGTAGTTGGCGCTACTTTTTATATATAGGGGTTTTATGTTGCCGGGCTGGTACTCGACGTAGCATTGTGGAAGATTGTAGTGCCGGCTGTCGGTCCTCTGCTGGTTCTTGATGCGCAGGCGGGCGAGCTGTCGACGTTCATCGGCACGCTGCAAATAGGTGGCAACGTCGACATTTTCTTCGTCGGTGACGTCCAGTAGCATGACGTCAAGCGTCGTTGCCGAGTTCCTCCCGTCGACCACGTTGAACGGCGCCATGTCGTCGTTTCTTGCACGGCCGTGTTTTATGCGAAGGTCACGTACGGAAGGATGGCATCCCACGTCTTCTGTTCGACGTCGACGTACATTGCCAGTATGTCGGCGATGGTCTTATTTAGGCGCTCGGTGAGGCCATTCGTATGCGGGTGGTAGGCGGTGTATCGCAGGATGGCTTGAGTTACTGCCGTGAAGGCCGTATGTCTGTCGGTGATGAGGACTTCTGGGGCACCGTGACGCAGGAGGATATGTTCGCAACGAAGAATCTGGCAACCTCGGTCGCACTGCCTTTGTGCAAGGCTTTTGTTTCGGCGTAGCGGGTGAGGTAGTCCGTAACTACGACGGTCCATTTATTCCCGGACGTCGACGTCGGGAAAGACTCCAGTAATTCAATCCCGATCAGCTGGAACGGTCGGCGAGGTGGTTCGATCGGCTGTGAAAGACCGGCTGGCCTTGTCGGAGGTGTTTTGCTTCGCTGACAGTGTCGGCATCTCTGTACGTAATGGGCGACGTCAGCAGTGAGGCGAGGCCAGTAGTATTTTTCTTGTAGCCTCGCGAGCGTCTGGGAAAAACGGAGGTCTCCAGCCTTTGGGTCGTCATGGAGAGCTTGCAGAACCTCTGGGCGCAATGCTGAGGGTACCACGACGAGGTAGTTGGTTCCGAGTGGCGAGAAGTTCTTTAGAAGAATGTTGTTTTGCAAGAAAAACGACGCCAATCCTCGCCTGAACACCTTCGGCAGAAAGACGGTCTTGCCTTCCAGGTAGTCTGCCTTCCAGGTTTCAAGGAGCTCCGCGTCGACTCATTGTTGTTCGGCGAATTCGTCGGCACTGATGGGTCCCAAGAAAGTGTCGTCATCCTGGTCGTCTTCTGGCGGGGGTTCGACGGGGGCGCGAGACAGGCAGGCGGCGTCAGAGTGCTTTCGCCCGCACTTGTAAACGACGGTGTTGTCGAATGCTTGAAGCCTCAGACTCCATCGTGCGAGGCGACCTGAAGGACCCTTCGAGTTAGCTAGCCAACGCAAGACGTGGTGGTCGCTCACAACTTTGAAGGGCCTAGCTGCCATAGAAGTAGGGGTGAAACTTCGATGTAGCCCAGATGATGGCGAGGCACTCGTTTTCTGTTGTCGAATAATTTGCTTTCGCCTTGGACAGCGACCGGCTACCGTAACTTACAGCCCTTTCTAGTCCGTGAGTCCTCTGCACAAGCACGGCGCCGAGTCCTACGCTGCTTGCGTCGGTGTGGACTTCGGTATCGGCACTTTCCTCGAAATGCGCAAGTATTCGCGGCGATTCCAGGCGTCGCTTCAGTTCTTCAAATGCTTCGACCTGCGCCGTCTGCGACCTGCGACCTGCGCCGGTCTTCGTGAGGTACGTCAGTGGCTCGGCGATCCGTGAAAAGTCCTTGACAAAGCACCGGTAATAGGCGCACAGTCCAAGAAATCTACCCACTGCCTTCTTGTCGGCGGGCGCAGGAAAGTAAGTGATGGCCGCAGTTTTCTGTAGCTCAGGGCGCACTCCAGACTTATTGACGGCGTGGTTGTATGCTCCTTGTATGCGAAGCGCCACTTTTCTGGCTTCAACTTGAGTCCGGAGGTCTTGATTGCCTGAAGAACTGTTTCAAGGAGCCAGAGGTGTTCTTCGAAGCTTGAGGCAAACACAACGACGTCGTCCAAGTATATGAGGCAAGTCTGCCATGTCAAGCCTGCCAGTACTGTACCCATGACGCGTTGGAAAGTCGCAGGTGCCGAGCAAAGACCGAACGGCATGACCTTAAACTCGAACAGTCCGTCTGGTATTATAAAGGCAGTCTTCTCCCGGTCCCTCTCATGGACTTAATTTGCCAGTAGCGGGTTTTGAGGTCCATCGACGACAAATACTTAGCGTTGTAGAGTCGATCCAAGGCGTCGTATACCCTCTCTATGAGTGGGAGAGGGTATACGTCCATCTTCGTGATTCGTTGAGGCGACGATAATCGACGCAGAAACGTAGGGTTCCATCCTTCCTCACTAACACCACGGGGTACGCCGACGGACTCTTGGACGGCTGGATGATGTCGTCGCGTAGCATTTCGTCGACTTGTTGCCCCATGGCTTCGCGTTCGCGCGCCTTAACTCGATACGAGCTCTGGTTGAGTGGGCGGACACATTTGTCGGTTATGATGCGGCGCTTGGCGACAGGGGTTTGTCCAATTTTTGACGACGACGAGAAGCAGTCCTTGTATTGCAGGAGCAGTGCTTCTAGCTGTTATTTCGTCTGCCTGGGAAGGTTCCGAGTGACGTCGAAATCTGGTTCAGGTACTACAGTAGTCGTTGCAGGTGCGCTAGAATCCGTGATAGCGAGAGCACTGCTGGCTTGTACTATTTCATCGATGTAGGCAACCGTGGTGCTTTTGTTAATGTGCTTGTATTCGTGGCTGAAGCTTGTGAGCATCACTCTTGCTTTCCCTTCCCGTTGGTCAGCTATGCCTCTAGCGACGCAAACTTCACGGTCGAGCAGTAAGTGATGATCACCCTCGATGACACCCTCCATGTCGGCAGGCACTTCGGTACCGACGGAAATCATTACGCTGGAGCGAGGCGGAATGGTGACTTGTTCTTCAAACACATTCAAGGCATGGTAACCTATGTTTGTATCCAGTGATATTGCTTTGTGCGTTGAAAGCGTTATTGACTTGGACCTTAGGTCGATGACTGCGCCGTGTTGGTTTAGAAAGTCCATGCCTAGGATGACATCCCTGGAGCAGTGCTGCAGGCTTACGAAGCTCGCCGGGTAAGTGCGGTTGTTAACCGTCACTCTCGCTGTGCAGATTCCAGCCGACGTTATTAGGTGGCCTCCCGCTGTCCGGATATCGGGTCCTTGCAGGCCGTCTTCACCTTCTTCAACTTGGCGGTGAACGCGGCACTGAAGATGGAATCGTCGGCTCCAGTGTCGACGAGAGTGGTGACGTTATGGCCATCGATTAGCACGTCTACGTCGGTAGACCGTCGTCTGGCGTTGCGGTTAAGTCGTGGCGTCGGATCACGGCTGCGTCGGCGTCGGAAGGTCTTCTTTCAGCGGCGAAGTGTTGTCAAGGCTGTTGCCAGACGGCGTGCTGATATCTCGTCGCGATGATTCGCGAATCGTCTTCGTAGGCGGCGGGGGATCTTCGTTCTTGCGTCGTACAGCAACCGCACCTCCATAGGTTGCCACTTTTAGTTTCCCGGGTAAGGGCTTTCAGATCAGCCCTGGGTGGGACCGCGGTGTACTGACGGCGATGCGGTGAGATGTAGCGGCCTAGTGACGGCGAGAGTGAGGGTCGTCGTGGTTGCCACTGGGCTCCGGCGAGGTAGTCGGCGATGTCGCGCGGTCTTTCACCTCGCACTGGACGCGGCGTGTTGACGGCGAATCCCTGCCGTCCCATCGCGCGGTACTGGCAGCGGCGGTAGGTGTGGCCGGCTTCTGCACAGTGGTAACAGAGTGGGCGGTGATCGATGGCGCGCCAAACGTCGGTCCTCTCGGGCCGTAGCGCTGACCAACCGGTGGGCGCGATGGCATCGGCGGCGGTAGTGGTCGCTGGCGAAGGAATCGCGCCGGCCTAGGGTCCTGGAGCTGGCGCAGAGGGGCGATAGCCTGACTTGCCGCAGCGGCGTAGTTCATTGCTTCCGGCTGAGGCTGCGGTGGTTCGGGAAGTCCTAGCGATTGCAAGATTTCCTCCCGTACGATATCGCCAACGGAAGCAACTTGAGGCTGTGATGATGGTAGCAGCTTTTGCAGGTCTTCACGCACGATCGCCCTGGTGGTCTCTCGCAGGTTATCGGAAGAGTCCTTGGACTTCGGCGTAGTGTGGCGTCAAATGGCGATTGTATTTCCGGTTGCGCATATCCAGTGTTCGCTCGATCGTCGTAGCCTCCGAGAGGAAGTCTTGTACTGTCGTTGGTGGATTGCGTATCAGTCCGGCGAATAACTCCTGCTTAACTCCCCGCATGAGCAAGCGAACTTTCTCTTCTTCGGGCGTAGCGGGGTCGGTGTGCCGGAACAATCGAGTCATTTCTTCGGTGCGCATACCCATGCTCTCATTCGGGAGCTGTACACGGTTTTCCAGCAAGGCTGCAGCTCCTTTATTACTGTTATCATCGGATGACGGTTGGCGCGGTTTGCGACCTGCCCGAAGCATTCTCGCCTTTTTAATGCAGCCAAGGAGCGCCCGCTGCGTAAATCCGTTGTGTGTCTTGGAGAACCGACACCTCCACCAAAATGTTAAGGGGAAAGAGGTTTAAAATATATTTACGGGATATTTACAATGCGGCCACTGGCATACAAAACATACAAGATGGCAAAGCAACCAAAGAGCGTCATCGTCTTCCATCGCTTTGTCTCGAGCAGCGCTTTGTAACAATATTGTAACGACGTTGAGGAACCCAGGCTAATAAAAGATCGATATGTGTTAAGGACGAACCTGTGCCCACACTCAGTCACTGCGGTCGTCCAGAATGCCCGGCAAGCGCGTTCTAAAACTGGCGTCGAACCGGCTACTACTTTCTCCTCGCTTGATAACTCGTGCGCGTGCGACTCGAGTGAAATCGGCTCCTCGTGCCAAATGATCGCTGCCTGTAGTTGCTGAACAACAGCACGGTACGGCGCGCCCAGTGTCCAATACGAAGGGCGCGCTACTCAAATGTGGCCAAGTTGTCGCGGCAATATAAAGCTCACCGACGATTACGCTACTCCCTAATAAGAAATTTGAGCGCAGCGCTATAGGTGTTTTCATTTCGCAATTTTTTGGCTGGCGCGGACAATCTGTCTCTGCGGCACGTTGCAAACGGGACGAAGTGTAGCGAGACTTACTCGCTAATTGGGAGATCGCGAGAGGCAGCGCGCGGGTGCCGCGTGGCCGCGATACAGAGCGGCCGCCGCAGACAGCCCTCCACTCATGCACCGCTTTGTTTTGACGTGCTCGGCGCATGCCTTATCGATGGCGTCATTTGTGAACAGACGTCGCAGGATGCTCTGGCGGTATCTCAGAGCGATCGTCACCACAGAGAGACCCGTAAACACTAGCGATAAAACAAGCGCGGCGCGCGGTCGGCGTTTAAACGCAGCCGCGGCAGAGCGGCGATACCAACAGGCGGCGAGCCGCAGCGGCAGTCACGTGAGAGCATGAAAATCTCGCCTCCTCTCTGTAGGTGCCAGATGTCGTGTGCTTTTCCTTCGTCTGCTGACGGTCGGCGCTGTGTTCACGTTCTTCCTTCGTTCTTAACGCGAGTCATGCCTCATGAAGATGACGACGTCGTTGCCACTGATCATAATCATGTTGGTGTGCTCTCTTCTGTGGCCGCGCCGCCGCCTTCCAAAGTCAAGGAAAATGAGGCACTGGGTGTCGCCTCCACGCCCTTTTATTTAAGGTCCGTCTTGTCGTGCATAATCGCATATTTTCAGTACTGCTAATCTCTTTATCGAGACCATAGCAGTAGGGCATAATGTTACAATGTAAGCGTTGATACAGCATTTTTTCATAGAACATGTGTGTACAAAGTACAATAAACTAGTACAGTACAGTCTGGAAAAATACGAATACAGTCTGGAAAACTCCAGTACAGTCTGGAAAGATACAAATGCAGAAAGAAAGACATCGTTTCCAGCATTTAATTAGTGAAGTCAACTCTAACGCTATCTATAGAAGAAAAAAAATGTGATAAACACAATAAAGTGTGATACAATACAATCTCATGAAATATAAGTGTAACACAACCATTTACAACCTAACAGTGTATAGCTTAATACAATTAACATACAATAACATAAGAGATTGATATAAACAATGTAAAATACAAATTTGCATAAGTTGTTCTAACAGTTATTCCTTACTAGCTGTTGTTCCTTAGCAGTTATTCCTTTCTCTTTTCCATCATGTTACTAAAAATTGATGGTGATTCTATATCAGCTGTTGTTGAGTCGAGGTCGTTCCACTCCCTAAAAGCACTAAGGAAAAAAAGAGTATCTAAATGTGGTCCATTTTGAAAGGGTACTCAATGAACATTTGCTTATGGCGTGAAATACTGGACGTGGAGAAAGTAATATATGTTGAAGAATTTATGTTAAAACGTTTGTGCAAAAGGTTATGTATGAATTTTAGCCGAGCTTGCTTTGTTCTTATTACCAGTGTGTCCATTGCGGATGAAGCCAGGAGTTGTGTATGCGAGTCAGTGGTTTTGTACTTGTTGTGAATAAACAGTATTGCTTTCCTTTGAACTTTTTCCACTTCGGTTATGTTTGTCTTTGTGCGAGGAAACCAAACCGCGTTGGGCGTAATCTCGTACTGATCGCACAAAGGCTTTCTAGCATAGCAGTTTGATATGATTGCGAGCAGATTTCAGTGACCTTTTAAGGAAGAAAAGCTGATGGCGCACTGCCTCCAAGACATGGTGCACTGCCTCCAAAAACCTTTTCATCGGGACGTCTCGGTTTAGACTCATCATTATAAAAAAGCGATCTCAAACCATGACAATCGAAACAAGCGCGAACGAGACCAAACTAAGCAAAACAAACAAGCGCGAGCGAGAACTACGCGAACAGACGATAGTACGAAACGAGCTGTTTGGCTGGGACAACATACTAGTACCTATCGAGCGGTAGGGCGGGACCGTATGAAACCAGTTTGCCGCGCGCACGTCGCTGAAGGGGCCTCTCCGACGTTCACAGCTCACGTCTTTCATCTCATGCTCCGCGTTCGCTCTTTCATCTTTCGCTGTGCTCGTTCGCTCGGTTACTCCGTCGACGCCGGAACGGGCGCCTAATGGCACGTACACACTAGCGGCAAAACTAAAATCCCTATACACAAAAAGTAGCGACACTCTCCTCCTCCGCCTTACCTACGCCGCGGGTCGGCCCGGTATTGCACAATCTTCGGGGTTTTTGGTCTACGGACCCCCATCCGCTGGAAACAAGCCATATACAGCTTCACTGTAGAACTTTGTCCGGGATGTTGATGTGTGGTCATAATTAAGTTGCTTTTGAGCCTGCAAATAACGGCGAATTCAACTATTTTTGGCAGTCGGTAGCACCGGAAAGGTGGATAAATATCTCTATTACGTACACCTTTGTACGCAAGCACATACTACTTGGGTTTGATTCACTAGAAAACAATGCCAGTTGTAATGGTGAGGTTAGTAATGTAAAACAGGTAATACATGCCGCAGTCTCTATACACGAAATTGGTGATAATATTTTACATAATTTATAATATTAATGACTGATTCCTAGGAACGTCGCATATGCATAAGGCTCTAGAATAAAACGCCACTTCCGGAAATATTGCTCGGTCGCTCACCAGAGTGAATGAAGTAATTATAGCAAAGGATCTGTAAGCCATACTGACATGAGTAAGAGTTATAATCTCTTTCTGTGCCGTCCGACCAGCATTCTATACTTTAATAGAGGAGCATTAAAAGTTTTGAAATGTTCAAGGTTCTCTCAGAATTTATTGTTCATTTATTATATTTTTATGTTTATTCTGTTTCTCTATAGTGTTTAATCACCACTCTAAACGTCCTAGGGGCTCACATTGTCTTTTGCGCGCATTCGTATGTAATGTCTTGTTAACTAATGGCTTCCTATGTTCCATAAATAAAATATAATATGATGTAGCAGAAATGACTACACGGCCACAAACTTTCCTATGAACGTAGGGCGCGCGTTCTTTACCTCACGTGAACTGCCTAAGCTGTCACAAGTTTTATTCAAAATTATCTTTTATTTTTTATTCATATTTTTCGAGTCGGCAGACTTGCTTCAGAACTTTCTCTTGGTGAACGATTAAGTTGGACGCATAGTTCTGTCGCTTGTTACATGGATAAAGCATAAACCTGAAATGTAATCAGTGGTGGCAGAAGTGGGTTGGTGACGAGACGATGTTGTGCTTTGCCACTTTCAATAGAACCTTAGGCACGTCATTAGAAGGCTGCACTGCAGGGATTCCTGTTTTTTTTCTTTATGCAGGCCTGCATGTGCACGAATATCGTTGTGGAGGGTCGACAGGCCTTTACTGTGAAGCTAGCAGAATTCATCGATTGTGGTCCTGAAGCGAGCCCTTAAGTTTTGTCTTGATTTGCCCATTTCCCAGGCTCCCGTTACGACACCTGCGACGCCACTCACATCGTCTGTTCTGGCCACCGTCTCTTCACTTTTCGGGGCTCCAATCCTGTTGACGCCTACACCACCTCTGCCTGGCTTGGGTTCACATGGGATAGTGCCACAGTTACAGCTGAGTGTTTCTTCTGACAATATTAATTTTCATTGTTATTTGACAAATTTTTCGATCATTCGTGTTCATTGTCTTCCTTCTAAGTTGTGGATTGAAAAAAAAGTGTTAGGTGCAACCACGACTAAATGACTTCGGTGACATGGAATGCGTATAACCTCACGAGTGCCCACATCTCACTCGGTATTCCCTAGACTAACTTCGAAAGCAGAGGGCATGAACCTTGTTAACGTGCATTCAGGTTGTTCAACTGCACTAATTTATCTACCTTTGATTAAAATTTTCTTGTTCTGATGGTATGAACTACTCGCAAAAGTAATGACATATAAAACGCTACTGCATATGCCTCTGCAAGTTGAAAAATTTGCAAACTGATATTACGATTGCACAGCAAATACGGTAAATGAATAATTTACTTCTTGCACGAATGAAAGGACGCCCCTGAAGACACTATATCCAGGAGTACTCGTATACGCTTGTAACGTGCCATGTGGAATTTGCAGTTTCTTACGTCGCGATAAACGAAACGTAGCTGTCTATGAAGGCGTGCGTTTATTTAATTCATTTTTTTCTGCTAAGCAACCACACTACACATTGCGTAAATTTGCATAGCAGAAAGGATGACCTACAAAACGACAGCATTGCAAGGTAGATCTTGCAGAGGCAATAATATACAGTTTAACACATTTCGCCACACAACCAACAGGCGCCAGAAAACACACAAAAATACTCAACTCCAATTGACTTCTACGTAATAAGGAGCATGCTTGGTTTGGTAGAAAATCAGTGTTATGAATCATATAAGTGTTCTTCAGCGAATGGTTACTGCTCTTGCGACGTATTTATGTTATACGCCTGTCAGTGTACGGTGGTAGTTCAAGCGTTGAGGCCCCATAATGACCGAACATCCGGCCGGGAGCACGCTTGTACCTATTTTACCGGCAGGTACCCGGCGGCAGCACTTGCCTCCCACAGCCGCAGCGGATGCTGTTCAACAAGGCCGTCCGTGGTAGCCCAGCCAGACGCCCAGAGACAACTCGTAAATCTCTATTGGGCCCCCCTTTTGGAGATGTGAACGCCCACGAAAGCCGAGCACCAGGCCAGGGGACATCGCTACCCATTCGATAGAACCAGTGGTTTTGCGGCGGCACTACGGTGGCTAGATGGGCAGGTGTGCCGACCGAGCGTAGTTCACCACTTCTCCGCATAATGACGCAAAATTGGCGCTGCGGACAGTAGAACGGTTCAGCGGCGCGCAACGGCGGCTGCGCTGTGTAGACGAGCTGCGTGTCTGATAGTATCGCTTGCCTCTGATTGTATCTTTGAAGTGCGCGTTATAATACCGTTCTGAGCAGTGTAGGCCAAGCCAGAATGAGGAACCTGTTGTTGTCGTCAAGTCAGAAAAAACGAAATGCTGAAGTAAATTTTCTAGCTTGGCAATCAGTCACATTTATTGATATAAACGCGGGGCTCCAGCCCATTGCATTTAAGACGTAAATGCATTTTTTCCATGCATAAAACAATACTGCAATGGTTTTATACGGTATGTGGAACCGTGTTTACATGATATTTAGCGAGTTCTAATGTTTCAATTTAGAGAAATCCAGCTATTGTTTTATTGCTGCGTCAGTTACAGTATCTAAATTGGTGCGAGAAGAATTGTGTTGGTAAGTGCATATGGTTCACTGTTTCATTGTAATAAAATAGAGTAATACGTCTTGGGCTAAATTCGTGAATATATTTAAAATACAAGAAACGCTCTCATAACTTGAGTCAGCAAACGCACCAACATAAATAGCCTAGCGCCAGCAAGGAGGCAACGTTGGTTCACCGCATCATAACATTATTCACAGCACACGCCTCCACTTCAGGTGATTCTTCTTCTCCCTGTTATTTTCGCGCGCCATGTTATTGCCCTTGACAAGGAAGTAAAGGCGTGTAATTGAATAGAACTTCACAACATCGTTTGTGAGCTCGTTCTTGTGCCGCTTACAGCCGATCAAATTCGGGGGATTCAGCTGCATAAAGGATGCAAAGTCGGCGATACACTGTTCCTTCGTAACTCATTTAAACTGAAGCACAGCTTGAAGGCGTCTTCGAGCGATGCTACCAGTTTTTTTAGTGCTTCAGAAGGGAGCAACAGCCCTGACCTACTCATTCTGTTGAATTTAGTAATGTCCCTGAGCAATCGAAGCACTTGGTTCTTTGCAGGAACTTCCTTGCTACATAGCCTGCTATATAGAATATCAGCCTAGAATCACTTTTCTCCCTGTAGCAGCGCAGCGGTGTTCGATGTCGCAGGCGCTGAGCACCTCATGTGCGGCTTGAAAATTTCCAACGTCGAGGACGTACGCTTTTCGGTGTACCGCTTGCTCATTAACGTCGCCGATACAATCTAGCCACCGTACCGATACTGAGCAAGCTACGGAGCAGCTCGGGGTGAACATTTCCGCTGTCACAGTGGAACAATTACGCTGTCTTTGTCACAAATTTAGAGCCCGACTTGCAGTTCGGAGCGAAGCAGTAGGTCTTCTTGGTGGTCTTGATTGGTGGAGCAACGCCGCCGCTAATCTCGCCGGTCATTTTTCCGACCTGGAACATGCCACATCGCTTAGGAACTTACAAACAGTACGAGAGATGCGGAGCTCTTCACCTTTGAAACTGACACGAACAGACGACATACAACTATTCCAATACGGGCTTTATTATTTTTTTTTTTTGCGCGCCGCCAGTCCGCCAGCCCCCTGTGGCAGACAACGCGCGCTGCGGCACCGTTCGACTGACCGCAGCGCCAATTTTGCGTCATGACGCGGAGAAGCGGTGAACTACGCTCCAGAGGCGCCGGTCGGCACACCTACCCAGCTAGCCACCATAGCGGCACTGGTACTTGAACTCGGCACCTCCCGCATACGAGGCGGATGCTCTACCGCTAGGCCACCGCAGGCCACCGATAAACCAATTTCAAAATTTTTGAAAGTGTTCCCTGAAACTCCCTGTATATATATATATATATATATATATATATATATAATATATTGTGAGACGACGCCCGAGATGAAGGCAGTGCTCTTGTTTCGTCACACAGCGCGAGACAGCCCACGAACACCAACCCGACAAAATGATGATGATCGTGAGGATGGGTATATGCACATGAAGACGATGATGAACTGCACAGTTAGAGCTCACACTAACTTCCCCCCCTCACGAAAGCGGCCGGCAAGGCAGCGAGTCAGAAACGGTCGGAACGCCGAAGATATGGCTTCAGGCGAGAGACGTGAACAATTTCAGTGCTGCGGCAACGGCGGTCAGTAACCGAGGTAACAGGAGCTACGCGATAGTTCACGGCAGATGTTCTTTCAACCACGGTACATGGGCCGCGATACCTGTGGAGAAATTTTTCAGAGCCCTGGCACTCGGACAGCTGTCCACAGGAGCACTTCGTCGCCTGGGCAGAACGAAATGACACGGCGGGTCGCATCACAACGGACTTTCCTCTTGTCCTGAATGGTCGCGGTGTGGGCGCGCGCAATTTTGCGGCAGTGGGTGACGCGGGCGGCGAACTCCTCTGGTAGAGATGTGGATGGAAAAAGGCGTAGAGAGAAAAGTGGTGTCCAAAACAAAATACGGTGCACGGCCGTACACGAGGAAAAAGGGGCTGTAGTTTGTTGTGCGCTGCACGGCAGTATTATATGCAAACGTGACGAAAGGAAGTAGTCCCAGTTTGTGTGGTCGGGTTTCACATACATGGAGATCATGGCGGACAGAGTTCGATGGAAACGCTCGGTAGACCATTGGTCTGGGGATGGTACGTAGAGGTGGTCTTATGTATGGTGTTTGAGGCTTGCAGGACTTCAGCAAGAACATGGGAAAGAAATGTCTTGCCATGGTCACTTAGAAGAACACGAGGGGCACCGTGGCGCAGCATAATCGCTTGCAGGACAAACTCGGCGACCTCAAAGGCCGCACCAGAAGGAAGAGCTGCCGTCTCAGCGTAGCGATTGAGATGGTACACGGCGGTGACAATCCAGCGGTGACTCGCGGGTGTAAGCGGAAGGGGACCGTATAAGTCGATGCCCACGAATTCGAAGGGAACAGACGGGCACGGCAATGGTTGTAAAGGGCAAGCGGTGAGAGAGGTCGAACGTTTTCGATGTTGGCATGACGCACACGAACTGACGTACTTACGACGGTAAGGTGAGCGTCGCAGGAGGCGCGTGGAAGACGAAAGGAGCAGATCGTGGCAAGTCGTTGGCAAGTCGTAATGATGTCACTAACGGAAGTGGGTTTCTCAATAACAAGGGCGTGAAAAGCAACGGAGTTGATGCCCTTCAGGATATGGCGGACACGTTCCGCTTCGGGCATGTCACTCTGAGCGCGACGGCAGAGGGCCAGAACGTCTTCAATGTAAGAGGTATAAGATTCCTCGGCTCCCTGGATGCGGGTAGCGAGCTTCTGTTTCGCTACTTCGGACCGCCCAGCAGATGTGCCAAATATCTGTCGCAGCTGCGCAGTAAATGCTGGCCAATCAGGGAAGGCGCGCTCATGGTTGAAAAACCTAGTTTGCGCGACCTGCCCCAGGTAGAAAGCAACATAACGGAGCGTGTGTGACTCGTCCCAATGGTTGCAAGCGCTCACCCTGTCGTACTGGTCAAGCCAGTCTTCCACGTTTCCGCCGCGAAGGCGTTGGCGAGCACAACCGTCGACCAGAGCGGAGCTCCAGGGGTGACCGGTAGAGCAAGAGGACGGGGATATCAGCGCATACTCCACCACTTGTGAGACGACGCCCGAGGTGAAGGCAGAGCTCTTGTATTGTCACAAAGCGCGAGACAGCCCACAAACACCAACCCGACCAAATGATGATTATCGTGAGGATGGGTATATCCACATGAAGACGATGATGAATTGCACAGTTAGCGCTCACAATATATATATTGTAATGAACAGAGACACAGAGACAGCACCCGTCCCTGGGCCGGCTGTTCTATTCTCTGCCTCGTCGTCTTCCTCTCTCTGCGCGCCCGCAGTCAGAGCGCTCGAGCCTAGGTGCGTCTTTCTTCATTACACTGGGCCACGCTGCTGAAGACAGCTCTGGCGGTTGTGAGGGCGCGCTGATGCTGGAAAATCGCTGCATCGTCATCGTCGGAAGTAGTCGTCGTTGAGACCGTCCAGCACGCAACCAGCTCCTCGGGGGGTCGGCACTGACTGTTGCGCTCTGGTCGTACGTCTCGTCGACGACCATCCTGTCGCAGTTGGGGACGTAGGGCTGGAGATCCTGCACGATGAGCAGCCGCTCCACTCAGCCGTGGCGTGCCCCCTCGCAACGCTGCCGCAAACTGATCGACGCCCGCCGTTGCGTTCGAATCAGCCGCGACCGAAGAAAAACCGCGACCAATGCGCGACTGGTCTTTCGTGCGTCTCGACCGCGGTCCCGCGCGTCTTGTGCGTCTATCGCGTGCAGGCAGGTCTTTGATGAGAACGCCCCCCAACTCGGCCAACGGCTGCGTAGACATGGAGAGTTGTGGCTCCGACGAGTCAGGAAGCATCTCCCTGCCATGATCCGTGGACTGGTCGGGCTCTCGGAGTGGTAGCGTCGGCGCCTCCATGCGCCCCTGCGTTGAAGTGGTCGAGAGCCGTTTCACTGAATGCCTTGGACCGAAAGTGGTCTTGGTCTCTGAAAGCGATGGTATGGTGTCGGAAGCCGCCGCAGAGTCGAAGAGCCGTGGTGGTACAAATGGCTGTCGTTCTGGGTCTACAACGAGGCAGGTGGCGGAGCAATCTGCCAAAACCTTCCCGGGTGCAGCTACAGCGGCAAGATGCTGCGGATTCCGAGCTATGCACGGTTTTCGTCGCAGCAGCTCAGCCGGCGTAGAGTGCCGCGTGAAAGTAGCAGCGGTGACTTGCTGCGTGTTCAGAGGTTGTGCTGGAGCCAATGATGCTGGTTTGGGATCTGCCGCTCGGTGGCGACTCAAAGCGGGAGCGGTAGTCGCCGTGCGCTTCCCACCGTCTGCGATGGGGCCTGCGACGACACTCGGGGAGCCGGCTTCTGCGGCGGGACAGCCTGCAGGCCTCCCTGGCGAGGCGTTACTGGGCACGACTGGTGCGTCAGAGTGGTGTTCCTGAGAAGATCCGGCCGTAGAGCACTGCTGGCCGGGCTCGACGCAGGCATACGTGAGCGGGCCGAAAGCAGCGATCAGAGCTGCACTCCATTCAGGCCACGACCCAAGTTTAATGCCTGCGTAGTTGTCCCATGCCTTGGCGGCATCGCAGAGTCGTTTCGCGGCAACCAGCCATCTTGTGTGGTCTGGCCAGACATGACGATCACCCAGGGCATTGATGTTTCGAACCCAAAGGATGACGTCGTCTTGAAAGCCGCGAAACGTCGGTATGTCCACGAACGCCGGCTGCAGGGAAGCGTGGACGGCGTTCCCAGGCAGGACGCAACCGCTGACGGATGCGAAGGCGGTCGTCATACTCTGGAGCTGTTGTCAGCTCAGCGATGGCGGGGACGAGGGCATCGGTATATCCCGGTCCGAGCGCCGCCGAGGAGGCTTCGACGCCATCCCCGGACGGTGCAGTGGGTACTTGCGACGGTGGTAGGGTGGCGGGCTCCACATCGAAGGAAGCGTGGACGGCGTTCCTGGGAAGGAGGGACCTGGCACGCCGAGGAACCGTGCGAGGAAAATTTAAGGTTTAAACGCCTTAAGGCAGGTTCATTGTAGACGGCGCCATTGTAATGAACAGACACACAGAGACAGCACCCGTTCCTGAGCCGGCTGTTCCATTCTCTGCCTCGTCGTCTTCCTCTCTCTGTGCGCGGCCGCAGTCCGAGCGCTCGAACCTAGGTGCGTCTTTTTCTTCATTACACTATATATATATATATATATATATATATATATATATATATATATACCGGGTGTTTCAGCTAATTTTAGCCAAGTATTAAAAATACAAACGTAGGCGCTACGCGTGTCGTATTGGCGCAGCATTGTTCTGAGCTGTCTGGAGCACGTCATGATATTTTTTTAATCCACCAAGCTGGAGAATTAACAAATATTACTTCACTAATTTTTAATTAATAACTCAGGCGAGAAATCCTCAATACGAAAGTTGTAGCGCTTGTTGAGAAACATCGGATTATTTAATCTCTGCTAAGATAACTGCCCTGTTTACTTTTTTTTCCAGTGTTTCTTTAAAGTACAAGAAATTTTAAAAATACCACGTGACTGCCGGCTAACGCGCCTAAGGTTCCTGTATGTTCCAAAGGTTGCGCAAACCATTGTTCAAATAGGAAAGAAGAATTTCCTCCCGGCCCTCTACCCCTCTCCTGACTTCTTCGCCATTTTCCGCTCTCCCATTGGTCGAGGCTTGACACGTGACGAATAACCCGCGCGGCTTTCGTTATCGCGGGAAAACGGCACTATTAGTGAGCGTAGAAACACCGGGACATATGTGCGCTGTGCGTGAGCGTAGGCTTTTTACATTTTTAACGACGCGCTCGGCTACAGCACGATGCCGACTTGCTGTGCTGTTGGATGTTGGAATAGCATTGCCAAGGGGGGCAAGCTTTTTGCGGTTTCTCGCGGCAGAGGAAACCTAAAACGGCGAGCGATATGGCTCCACCGTGTCGGAAGATAAAAATTTGACTGCCACCAAGAGAGGTCACTACTGAGGGAGGCTCTGATCGCTGTTCTCACCCAGTTAGTGATGAATGTGGGTAGGTGGGTGCGTTCGCGAGTTCACCGTTAGTCAATGAGTCAGTAAAAAAAAAGTCCCGGTTTATGCTCTCCAGCGAACAAAAGGGCGCATTTTGGCAATATGAATACGCGCATGACTTCTCATAAAATTAGCATAACGGAAGAGTCGCGAATTAAAGATCAAAACGCAGAAAGCGGACACACACACGGGAACCAAGGCATATAACTGAGGGGGAAAGGAAAGCGCGCGGATGCATATTGGAAATAAAAATGTTGAGGCTATTTAGCACATGTCTCCGCCGTGTTGTGTGTGCCTAGCTTGATGTAGCTCTGTTTCGTAAATGCGTCAGGTAAACAGGGCCGGTATTTTGTAGCGATGCCTTTCCGCTCATAATGCCTTCTCGCGCTTATCGCGCTTTGTCAGTGGTCAGAGCGACGGCCCGCTCGCGTTAACAACGGGATAAGCCTGCCGTGAGCGGTGGATGATTAGACTACAATAGAATAAGTCATAAGGCATTGCTACAAAATTGCGGCCCAGAACACCATTCGATTCCGAGAAACAATCAGCAGTAGCAAAGACTGCTTAGGATTGCGTTTAACTTGCTCTACCTTTCGTTTTCCTCCTCTGAGCAACGCAGATTCTACTGATAATTGAAGGTACTACATATCTTACGTATATATTGACACGTATACATGTTTATCTTTCGCCGATGGCCGCTTTCCACCGGCTAACAAATGTTAAACGTTATCGCTCGGCGCAGGACGCGCCTGTATCGGAAGTTTCCGGAACGTTATCGATGCTTCTTTGCGTTGCCTGTTTTCACCGACGCTTATGTTATCTGATTGTATGAGCGACGCGAATTGTCTAGAACTTTCTGGAAGACACGCGCGTACCAGGGATTATTCTGGAACCTTCGATGACTCAGGTATAAAAGCCGACGCGTTTTGCCGCTTATCAGATTTTCGGCGATCGCCGACTGTGTTCGCCGCTATCGTTGTGCTTTGAGTGTAGCTTGCTTTTGTGGGCACAGGTTCGCCCAATAAACAACCAGTTTCGTCATACACAGTTTTGCGACTGTTTTATTTACCGTCACTACTACGTGACATCTGGTGGAGGTGCTAGTTCGTTCATGCACCGAACGCCCCCGCAAAGCCACGACCCAAGCCCGAAACCGGAGGACGAGACAAACGTCGCCAAGGACCAGCGAGCTAGCCGTAGGCAGCAAGGACTTGTGCCGGAGTTCGGACTTCTACCCGAAAAGACCACCGCAATCAAGGCCAAGTCAACGACCAGAATGGCAGCACCAGCGTACCCCATCCTGCTGCAGCAACCTCGGGAGCAACCGACTTTTCGTGGATCATCGGCGGAAGACCCTGAAACCTGGCGGGAGACATACGAGAGGACCGCGACGTTCAACAAATGGAGCGACGACGACAAGCTGCGCCATGTTTATTTTTCATTGGATGCTGCTGCTCGGACCTGGTT